>NW_024962334.1:29137872-29196914 GCF_019238085.1 Lagopus leucura | reverse complement strand
CCGGGCCAAGCTGAGAGTTGTTGGCAACTTGAAAGACTCTTTATTCAATTTTTTTCCACATAAAACATTTTTTGCCTCTGCTGTACATGATGGGACTCAGATTTTTATTGAAATAATACAAAAGTTGAATTAGTGATATTGCCAGCCTTAGAGAGATTTTGGGGGGGAAGGGGGGGAGGAAAGTGATCTTAGGAAACCAGCTGAGCAGTGCAGTGGCAAGTAGATTCTTCTCACACTTACTGCAAGGGACGAAGGAAAAGCTCTGCTGAAATCAGTAAAGTTGCAGTTATAAATAACATGAGTTAAGAAAGGAATCAAGCCCCTGGGTGTTTCAAAAGTATGTGCTGAATCATTGAATTATATGAAATAGGGCAGGAAGAGCTTCAAGAGGTCACCTAGACTATCGTGCCTTCCCCAAGGCAGGATCAGCTGTATCTGTGTCATTCTGACAGATGTTTCACTAACCTGTTTTTAAAAACATCCAATAATAGAGATTCCACAACCTGCCCCAGGCAGTCCTTCCCAGTGCTTTGCTATCCGTCCTGTCAGACATCAAGAAAAACTTCCAGCTTGGCTGTTCCCACTGCAGTCTGAGTCCACTGTTACTTTTCCTATTTACTATAAACATGGAAAACTGCTGGTTTTGCAAAAGCCTTTGAATATGTACAAATACTTCTGTCTTCTCTAGATTGTAAATGAATTCTTTGTTTTTCCAGTCTTCAGATTTTGGCTTTTTGAACTGTGTAGGACTCAAGTTTGAAGAGAGGAGGTTTGGAATTCAGTAGTCTGAGAATTGAAGTGTGAAGAGGCAAATTCCCACCCAGCAGTGAGATCAGTGACTTTCTTTGGACCAGAGAGTAGATTCTCTTTTGGTAGATAAACAGTTTAACTATATAGACCTGTAGCAATAAATTCAGTGTTTTCAGGTGAATTGGGAGAAAATCTGACCTCAGAGTTTTTAGCAAATAATCTGATGAGGGAAAAATGATCTTCAGGATTATATTCAGCACATGTCTAAATCCCTCTGTGATGGCTATCCTTCACATCAAGACCATTATTTCATGTTAACAGTAATAAGCAACAGTGAGGCTCCACCAAGGGTGCACAGCCATATGAGGTTCAACTCACACTGTAAAGTACTATCTCTGAAATGGGTTCATATCTGATGCTATTTGTTTTATTGCAAGAATATTTACTAAGAGTCCTTGAAGAAACACAGGGATGGTTTGTTTCAAATACAGATTTAAAAAAAAAAATCTCAGAAAAAGTTTGGTTATAAAGAAAAAAAATTACTTATTAGTGCTCTAACAAAGCAACAAAAGAAAACGTTTTAAAAAGATCACCATACGTAACAGAACTTCTGTCCTGTTCTTCCTACTGGATGCATAGCATGTTCATGGTTTTCCTGAAAGGGACAACTTGTCCTGACTTAGCATCAGGCCTCAAAGTAGGGACTGTTGTACAGCCATCCAAAAATTGGATGGATTGCCTATTAAAACCAGCAGAGTCTGTGATGGCTGTCTTTACGTTACAAAACTTCAGGTGTGTTTGGATCTATTTCAGGCTGTATCAAACACTTTTTATCATGCATCAGGCAAATGGAGAATCCAGTGCATACTACCAAGCAAAAACAAAAAACTTGTTGGAAATGGGCCAAAGTGTAGCAGATGAGCCCTGATTCTCAAGCTAACATGTATCAGCTTAGCCATGTGTCTTTATCTAATCCTCCTTCCTACTAATTAATGCAATGAAAATATCACCCAGAAAATTTAGCAGTTTAGACCAGTTACTTACGTTTACTCTCTGCTTAGTGTTAAATGATGTAATTTTTTTTAAAGGAATAATAAAAAATTTTGAACATAAAGCATTATGCCATAAAGACATAGGAGTGCTGCACAGATTGCTTAGCTGTGTCCAGCCTTGTGTGAGCTAGCATTCAAAGGACAGTATCAACTACTAGGTTTTCTTTGTTTTTATAAATCATATCAAGAGCATATTTTTTTCCAAGCTACACTTCATTATAGTGAAAATAAATTTACAGCTTGGTATAGATTATTGCATGTGCTTTTTCTACTTGCTGACCCTAGCATACAAATCTATAATGAAAAAAAATTGACTCTTAAAGTAGGGAATTGCAATGTAGTGATTTCACGCTCTGTTGTTGGCTAGCAAGGCTCCATAGTTTTTATTTAGAGAGGCTTAGTTGCAAAAAAAAAAATGAAGAATTGTGCCAAGGTTACAGAGCAAATGGCTTAAAGGGCATCAGGGTTCCAAGTGAGCAAGGAATTGTCTCTGCCCAGCAGGTAAGGGATACATCTAGACAGGAGCTGTAATGCACAAGATGTTGACTGACCCCAGCAATTCATAAATCCAAAAAATTAAAACATCTCTGCTTATCAGTAAATGGAGCAGATGCTCAGCTGTGTAATTAACCCTTTGAATGTCATGAGCATGGAGCAGCTTGTGTGCCCTTTTTCTGAATGCCTTCCTTGTAACAGCCTGGAGAGATCTCAGTCACTCAAAGTACATTGCAATACTGGCAGTCTATAATATACTTTGTATAAATATTTTAAGTGTTTCATATATTCATCCTAAGGATCAGCTTTTCTCTGTTCTTACATTTCATGTTTGGCTTACAGTGTTGTTGTAATTGTGTGTAATGTGTTTTTTCATGTGTCAACTGAAAAGTTTTACTAAATTCTTTGGCCTGGTTTAGCTGTTATGGGTGGAGCTCATGGGATATCCAAAAGAAGAGCAATCCAGATGGCCAACCCTTATAGAGCTTGGTTTCAGACTGATCTCTGCTTTTAATTGATTTAAAGCTACCCTAAAAAGTCAACAGAGTTGTCCAGTGATCATTCTGTCACTTGAGGATTATCTGAGGCTTCTTTTTAATCTCATGCATGCTCTGCATGAGGCATTGAGTTGTAAGTTGCAGGTAGTTGTATATACCTAACCTTTTTATCTTTCATTTTTTTAATTAGTGTTATGTTTCAGTAATTAATTTCTAATAAAGCTCTGTGTAATTAATCCTCAACTCACTTATTAAAACCTGCAAGCTCCAGTTCTGTGTTCCATGTACGTTTCCTGTATGTATCTGGATGTTAAATGTAATGGCGACTTAAGAATACCCACTTGCTTTAGCCATTCTTTGGGGGCAACTCTTACATTCATGCACACGCATTGTCCTCTGGTGGATTCTGTTAGGTTTTATAATCTTTACTAAATCTACTGATCTCTCTTCCAGAATTGAGTGGTGTCTTTTTAAAAATATTTCTTAGTGCTATAATTTCTCTCAACTGCTTATACTTACTTTGCCCTTACCTTCTTGATACCATTTGGCATTACCCAGATGCTGTTTTGCTATAATTCCACTCTATCAAGATGATTCTTTGTCATGCTACTTAGGCCCAAGTACTTGGCATTTTTGAGTCTGAAAAATTACATTTAGTGCAGCACAATTCCCCCGCCTCTCCGGGATATCTGATCTATCATGTGCACACACTTGCTTGGATTTCATTATCACCTACTATTCACATTTGCATTTATGAATCATGTGTGAAACTCATTTGCAAATCTCCAGGCCTTTTTCTTCTACAGTATCTTTTACTGTAGTTAATATCCTTTAACATAAACTAAGCTATTCTTTCATTGCCATGCTTAATATCATGGCTATAGGAGGTTTTCAGGGTGCAGAACAGCGCAAATATTTTTAAAACCATTATTAGAAATCTGGGAAAAGTAGCTGTATTTTATTACAGTAAATGCTTACCATATTCTGCTTTTGAAAGTAAAACTACTTTTAAAAATTATAAATGCATAGCAGAAGTTCTTATTACCAGAGACATTTCAATTTGTTTTATACTTGTGTCACCTAAAGACAGCTGAAAGACTTTCTCTAAAATACTTGCTTGAAAAGATTTGCGTCATTACTGATATTTTCCAGGTCAAGTTCAAACCTTTGTGCACAATTTTTCAAGCCTCAGAATGCACTGCTAACCCTCTCTAAATAGCTGCTAAATAGCTGCCTACTTAGATGAACAGGAGCATAGGCACTATGTTATTTCTGATGCTGGGTTGCAGAGCATATTGTTTTTCTTTTAATTAAATTGTTCCATGGTGTTCTACCCTTAAGATTGTATGTTTGCATTTCATTACCACTTGTTATTCAAACTTGCATCTCATTTGAAATTTGCAAGCATGGCAGGTTTTTTCCTATCTGCATTATAAATTATTGCTTCATTTCCCATATCATCTGTTAAGAGGGCAGCCTATTTTTAATGGTGTTTTCTCATGTGTAATGTTTCTCCAGCTCTGGATTCAGTCAACTTCGACTTCATTTCCCCCCACAAAGTTTGCTGGATCTGCGTGATTTTATTACTTTTGATTTACTTTCCTTATGCAGCTTCCATCCTCATTTGCTGTTTTCCTCCTGCTGCCATAGAGCAGTTCTGTTAAAAACTCCTCCTCTGGTTCAAAATAAATGAAAAGGAAGGAAGTAATATGAGATTTATGGAGTGAAAAGTACACTGGTTTGTTTAAGAGGGGGCAAAAGTGTAGTTGGTTCCTGTCAGCAAAAAAAGAAGCTTCTAGCACATAGTAAGTTTTTATTTTATCCACTTTTATAAGATGAAGAAATCTGTGCAGCTTGTAACCAAACTATACACAATATATTCAGCTTCCTTTTAAGTAATTAGTATTATCTGCTTACAGAATGTGTAGGAAATTACCAGAGCACCATGAATGCTGCCATTAAGCTATACAGTAAATTGCTTGGATTACTTGGATTGCTTTTTCCTTTTCCATTGGCCTGTGATGAGAATGGAAGTTGGTCCCGTTTTCTTCTCAGACCTGCTCTCAGACCTGCTCTCTTCTCAGACCTGCTCTAAACATTCCACATGTTTATGGGATACTTATCATTATCCATGGAGAGAATAGCTGAAACCAGGTTAAAAGCTGCAGGAGTATCAAAAGGGGTCCCTCAGTGCTATTTCATCCTTCAAGTACTCCTTCTTCATACAAGATAAAGCTGATGAAACTCCTCAATGTGTTTTACATTTTGGCTTTGCCAGTTTTGAGATCCAGCTGTGAAATGTACATCTTGAATGCATGCCCGTGTACACATACCATTAAATATTCATCCTGAAGTTACTCTGCTCTGCTTTCACAGCCCCTCTGAAGGCCCCTATGGAAAAGCCGCCATGGGAGTGAGGGAGGGAGAGTTTGGGGGCTGAAGGTGCTGGTGCTGGTTTTGGTCTAGCATTGTGCCTGAGGCTTGAGCTCCTCTAAAGCCTCTTGTAGTCTAAAGCTTTCCTTCCCTCCCATACTGGGAGGGAATCCCAAAGGGGTAACAACAGGCGAATCTGCTCTCTCCCAGTAAGAGAAAAAGGGCATTCTGCGTCTCATGGGACCAACTTTGCTGAATCTGGTGTTGTGAGTAGAGCACAAAGGCAGCATCTTTAGAGATAAAGCCTTCAGCAACAAACATGGTAAAATGTTTGTTTTTTTTTTTTCCTGCTGAAATCAAATAGGAGTCAAATTCATGATGTAGGAACTCCTGTAGAATGCTGCCTGCCCTTACACCATAGGAGTTGTGCTCCATGGGATAGTTTTTTGCAGCACCTTGGAGGCAGATGGGATGATAGGCAGAAGGTGAGGAGTAATAATGGGTTTGCAGCTATGTAGACCAACCAGCCATTCTTCATTTCCTATGGAATGGAAAGCAGGAGGAGGAGACTCATCTTCAGAACAGCAAGGTCCTCATCTGTGTCAGTTTCTGTAAACATGGCACAGGGTGTGAGAATTGACTTGTATGATTTTGGATTATATGCACTAAAAGCCTATTTTGTTTGACTTAAAACTTAGGTATAGATGCTTTTCCCTTAAAAATATTTTTTGGGAGAAGTGTTCTTCATTACATCTTTAATCGGCATAGGAACTTAGGGGGAAAAAAATGGTTTGATAAATTGTCATCTTTAAGAGAGGATAAATCTTTAACCTTAATAGAAATAAAATGCACACAGTAGAAATATTTATTATAGCAAGTATATCTAATTTAAAAATGATGAAGTAAGTGGATAAGACCTGTCTGTGTAGAACCAGATTGTAAAGATTAAGACTTTAAACATGTACCTCACAGCTGCCAATAAAAATGGCAGCCACATTGCTTATCAGTGTCCTTATCCGTTTAAGGAGAATGTGTGTGTATAGTGTTAGAGTCTGTGAACACTTTATTTAATATTCAGCAAACATTACATGTTGGCAGTAGAAACAATATATTACAGACTTGTGGTTTGAATTATGGCTACAGCGCAACGCTGATCCTGCAGTCATTTGGCTGTGAAGATAGCTCTCCTAAATGAGAAACAGCACCCTTTTTTGACAAATATTATCTGGCGCCTTTGAACTGCTGTTAACTGAAAACATAAAATGCTTCTCAGGTGTCAGGTTCACTGGAAAGTGTAGCCTAACATTATGGATGATATCACGGGAGGAAATAGCTAGGAATTTAGGACTCTTTCTCAGTTTCTGAAGTATTTTTTCCTGTCAGGAAGCCCCTGGAATTAAATAGCGGGTTTTTCCTTCATCACTTAATCTCTACTACTGTAACTGCGAGGAGCCCGGGCATGATGAGAATTTAACATGATCTGTCATCCAGAGCTATCTTTAACTCAGAGCTTTGCCATATATAGGAACATCTCCCTCAACCGCTCCCATTGACTGTCCTCACAAGGGACAGTGTTTGCTGGAGGAGATGAGGTGTAATGGGAGAAAATATGCATAAAAAGCTTGCTCCTCAGCTTTGCCATATAAGTAAAAGAATCGCGTTAAACTTCGTACACCACTTCTAAGTCTTAATTCTATCTCCAGCTCCCAACATTCACGTTCTTGAGTGGGGCTGATTGTGCCTCTGTGTGAAGCCCTTTCTGCATCCCCAGAATGAGCAGTGGGGCATGGGTGTGGGCTGAGTCCTCTACCCAGCCAAACGCTTCAAAGCATTAGCTAGATAAATGCTGAAAGGACTGCATTGCATCTGTGATAGTGAAGGGAAATAGCTGGGCATCTAAGAAGGCTTGTTATTCATTAGTGGACAACCGCTGAATGATTTTCTTTGCTGAAGAACTCAGAGGCCATTCCGGACAGTCATAACAGTTCTTGTTGTTTGTATACACCTAGCAGTATTTTTGTCTACCACGGTAAAAACGCATTCTCTTCATAAAGTGCTGTTTTTCATTGCAGAAAAATTGAATTTATAGAACATATACTGAATGAGATCTTGTAATTATCTATCTCCTAGTTGTAATAATGAAGGAGGTAATTGAACTGCAATTCAGAAAACTGACTATATGCAATTAAGCTTGAAATTCAGTGTTAGAATCCTTGTGTAACTACAATAAAACTTCAAAATAATATTCCGGGCTTAAAAACTATATTTCTGGAGGCATTCAAGGCTAGCTTGGATGGGGCCCTGGGCAGCCTGATCTGGTGGGTGGCAGCCCTGCCTACATCAGGGGGTTGGAGCATCATACATCTAGGGAAGTATTTTCTTGACAGTTGTCTGTGCAAGTGGTAGGGTGGAGAGAAGATGCCACAAATACCTAATGCTGTGTTCCCAGTACGCCGCCAAAGAAATTCTCACTTTGGAAACTTTTTAAAGATTGAATCTGGAGTTTTCTAGCAGATGGCGTAACCGCTCCCACATCCTCTTCCACCAACCTGTTTCTATTTCTTGTCTTCCTATGAACCACGTTACATGGTGCTCGTCTTTCCCCCCCAATTCTAGGTCTGTGAGAAAGATGCACATATTTTTGAGAATAAAGCCAGTGGTGGAATTATTTTCCTTAAAAATATTCATGATAGTAGCACAAAATAGAAGAAAAACAATAGTACTGAGCGTTCATGTCTATCATAGATATGGGGCACATCCCAGGGAATAGCTAAAATTTCCTGTGAAATAGTGGTATGTTTCTACCACTTTTCTGTCTGATCTGTATAATTGCTGGTTTGTGACAGTTTTTGTTTGTGCTAAACAAGAGAAGAGAAGTTATGAGATCCTTTGGGCACACCTTTTCCTTTACCTAAAGGATACAAGTATATTTTGTGAACAGCTGACCTTTTATCACCGCAGTGCTTCCTGGTGATTCAAGGCTGGGAGTGTGGAAATCAAAACAATGGAGGCAAAACACCCCCAGCCTGACACTGAGACACACACAGGAGTTAAAATATTTTTATTTAAAAGACAGACAGCTGAGCAGCAGTTATTTGATCCATCTTCTGGAGGGACAGTGGGGAAAAAGGTATTTTTGTGATCGCTCTTCAGCCATTCCTGTGCAGCTTCATTCTGGCAGATCCAGCAGAAGTTGGGGCTGTAATAACAGCATTGCCATTGGCCAGAGCTGTGCTGGATTTTTGGAGTTTTACTTCACATTCACATTTGGTTTGCTTACAAACCTAAGAAAGTTAGTTTAAAAAAAAAAAAAAAAAGAAATGCTTTATCTAGGTGAAAAGAACTTGCATGCTAAATAGCGCATATTTATAAATGTGAGCTTGTATTTTGTGGACTTAAAATAAGCAGTTCCTTTGTTATGGGAGTGTCATTCCTATTGCTGTCATCAACCTTTGTCTTGTACCGCCCAGAAAGAGCTATGCTAAGAGCTCCTCTCCTCCCCAGGGGCTGGAAGTGCCCTCGTGTACCAGCTGTAGGCAGGGAGGCCTGCATGCACCCAGAGGGAGGGCAGAGCTCACAGGGGGCTTCAGAATATCTACTGCACTTCTAGGGCTGGGTTTGTCTGAAGTGTAAGATTTGAAATGGAAATGGGCTGGTGTTTATATACTTAAGAAAAAAATAGTTATATGTATATGTGATGTGCAAATGTGAAATATATGTTTGCATGGTATTTCAGTGTTCTCTTTGGATAATATACCTTTTTTCTTGCCTTGTCTTTTCTGATTAATAGCATTGTGTCTAACACTCTAGTAGTACCATCACTAACACCCTGAAGGCTAGAGATAACACCTCTGACTCTTATTCTACCACTATGCTGTGTATGAAGTGTTTTTCTTTTAAGGTATCTTACTTTTCTAATAAATGTATTATGTGTGGTTCTTCTACCTCTCAACTTTTCTTACCAGGAAATGTGAAATTAATTACAGAGTCATAGAATGGTTTGCTTTGGAAGGGATCTTAAAGCCCCCCTAGTCCCAACTGCATGCTGTGGACAGAGCTGCCCCCACCAGCTCAGGCTGCACAAGGCCCATCCAACCTGGCCTTGAACATCTCCAGAGATAGAGTGCCCACAGCTTCTCTGAGCAGCAGTGCCAGTGCCTCACTGCCTGCTGAGTAAAGAATTTCCTACTAAGATCTCATCTGCCTTTCCTCTCTTTTAATTTAAAACTGTTTCCCCTTTTCCTATCACTATCGCACCATGTAAAAAGTCTCACTCCTATTTATAAGCTCCCTTTATGGAAAAACTGAAATGTATAAGAAAATCAAATAACTCCCAAATAATCTACAATAGCAGCTGTTGGGGTGCAATAGAGTTCTATAAATGCTAATCTTTCTTACTCATAGTTGAAAGCAAATGATGAACCCATTTCAAAATGTGGAAATTCCACTTAGCAGTTGCAACAGAGATCTGATTGTGAGTTCTCAGGAATGTGGAGCATTTGACCTCCGAGTTGAGTTATTTTTATTTACATAGCATGGCCATTTCTGGTCCCAAACTGAATTATTTAGAGGCCATGTCTTGCACAGTCAGCATGCAGAGAAGCTCTGTCACCACAAGACTTTATTTTTCTTACCACCTCTCTCAGACACGCAGTGTTTCTTGCCAAAGTAGAAGAGCAGATAAGGAAATCAGTGAGGAGACGGGGATGAAATTATCAGGAATAAGAAAGGGAAACATGAAGAGTGCGGTGTAAGGATTTTCCTGAAAAAAATTCTAAATGTGTATAAGTAATATTTAATATCTTTCTAAAGATGCTGATAAAAGCTTTATATTTTTTTCAAGTATAACCAAAACGTTTAGAATGGTTGCCAAATGCACAGCTATGCATTCTGTAAAAAACAAAAAACCAAACACGTAGGGACCATAAAGGACTTTTAAAAATCTATTGAAAAAATGAAAATTGCTTTAAAAAATATTTGTTTCATTCCTAAATTATTGTAAAGGAAAGGAAAAACTGGTTTGCAGCTAGAGACTATTTCGTTAGTGGCTGTATCTCTGTTTTGAAAGCCTGAATATTTTTGTACTAAAGATCTCAGTGGGCCTGGTCCATGTGCGTGTAAGTACACACTTTAGTTTTATTTACTTTGCAGTGAAGCAAGTGCATAAATTCCAGGCTCACACAGAGATTCTCAATCAGCGATTCTCTCTGTAATTTCAGAAAAGAAATCATGAGAGCTTTGTGTAGAAAACAGTGTGCCAAATAATGAAATCATTATGAGCTAATTGTGAGCTAACTGCTATAAGCTAGCTGCTGTTTGCCCTAATCTTCTAATATGGGTTAATAATTATATACGTAATTATGTTACCAGCCTAACATAATAATTATAACCAGGACATTTTTAATATAGAATTATTGAAAAGTTCTTCTTATTAAACTAGTAATGCTAATTACAGACTTCTTCATTTAGGCTGTACTGTGGCAGCTGATCTGTGAAATGTTTGGCTGATTTGCTGTTACTTATAAAAGCTTGACAGCGTGCCACAGGGAAGATTTCTGAATTGTGTGCCCCACAACGGACTGATGTCGAGGCCAGCCCATGGAGCCGGCATGCAGCCTGCACGGCTGTTCCCAGCTCAGCCTGCAGAAGCCAGTGCTGCAGTCCAGGCAAAGAGCTGGGCAGAGGGCTGGTCTGAGTCATCCCCTCGTCTGCTGGTTCTGTGGAACTTGTAGTGCAGCGTGGTCTTAATTACAGTGTTTCAGATGTAATTATAATGTTTACCAGATGACTCTCGAGGCTTTCAGCTCTGCGTGTATTGATTATGTAGCTGGCTGATCTGTCCTGTAGAAAAATTGCTATGACCCACAGAACACAGGGAAATGGTCATCCCAGAAATTGTGCCCAGAAACGTGGCACAACTGGCTTGGTATACCAGATAACACTGTCTCTGTGGGACTTGTGCTCTTCAGGCTAAAGGAGTATTTACCAAATGGTGCTTTCTCACTAGAGGAGGGGGAGAGAGGATTTCAAAGTGAAATTGGTGACAGAATTTCTGATAATGTTGGTGTAAAGGTTTTTTTGTTTGTTTGTTTTTATGTTATGTATATAGTTTGTCTTACAACTCATTGCTCCTTCCAATATCTTTGGCATGTTTGTTCTCTGATGAAGAGCAATTTTTAGGAGGGATTGAAAATTATAGAAAAAAATAAAAAATAGAAACCTACTCTTCCATTGAAATAAGTTAATTTTCTTACATGTGAATAAAGTAGCATTTGAAGAGTGTTTCTTTGTTTTTGTTTTTGAATTAGGTCTTTTTTGGTGTGTATATGTCTGTTTCCGCAAGACCATGGCTTAGAAGAGTACTCACAGGGCTGAGAGCCATGGGAAACTTCCTTCTTTCTCTCATTTTTGCCACTAACTATCCAAGACCAAAGAGCCACAGAGTTTGGAGGCCATCCCCAGCCAGCTGCAGCTGAGCTGAGAAAAGGGCTTGGCACTGCCAGGAAGATTTGTCTGCGTTTTTCTTCAACTGTACCATCTTGTGCTTGTCCAGTGTAAACCTTTCCCAGGAAGAAACGGTTCGGAATCAAAATGTTCTGCTTAAAGCAAAACAAAACTGGAGAAATCCAAAGGAAGGAAAGACCCCACCCTGAGCTCCAATGGCTGAGAAAAAATCTCTTGGCATCTCAAATGTACTTGGGCAGTGGTTAAGAAGACAGGGCTTTGGCATAGGTAGAAGTGAAGTGGAGGAGGATGCCTGCAAGTAAACCGAGGATGTGTTTGTCCAGAAAGGTTGAGCAATGAACAGGCGAGGATGGTAATCTGCTGTGAAAAAGAACTGCGGATGCATGTGTGAGTGAATGCCAGGCACGAAGGGTTTTGTGACGAAGAGATTAAAGGGTTTACTGAGCAAGTGGGTGTTGGTATTTACGGGAAGGAGGAAAGGAGGTTTGTAATTTACTTCTGCTTAAGGTGGTAATTTTTTTTTTCTTTTTGCGAACTTTGCCAAGGTTAGCAATTGAAGTGGTCCACTTGCCCATCATGGCTACCTCACAGAACCAGATTAAATAGTAAAACTTCAGAACTTCACAGAGAAAAAGTATCTGTTGGCTCAGATACTTGGGTGACTTTCTCCTAAATCATAGAATTTGGATTCTTTCAACAGTTCATGCCTCACAACTAAATAGTTTCTAATCAAGATGCTTTTTCAGTGTCGTTGCACCTATTTTCATTTTTCCTATTGCAGAAAGTGATTACCAGTAATTATAAAATTGTGGAAACTATTTTGCAATGGCATCATCAACGTTTTAACTTTGCAGACAGATGTGGTTTGATAAAACCTTCTTGTCTCAATGCTTCTACCAACTTTCAGCTTGCATAAGATTGCCAGAAGTACAAGACATTGTCTAGTGTCTAGTCATCTCATTTGTCCCATGCTTCAGCCAAAACAAATTCTCTGTAGCCCTACCCATTTCCTTCTGTCCTCATGCAAGATGTGAGCTCTGAATCTTGTGGTTTTTTTCTTTTTGGTCAGGAAACATAGTTCTGTGCTTCTGGTTGAAACACCCTAACAATGAGAATTACCCACACACCAATTCTGTGGATTATTGTCTACATGACAGATGAAGCATGCAAAGTCTTGTAGCTGTCCTATGAAACAGGCAGGTTTGAGGGTGATTTCTGTCAACCCACAATTCAAAACTATGTGTTTGCTACCCGTCAAGCCTAGCCTGAGTATTATCTTAAGGTGATAAGGTTACTTATTTCATAAAAGTGAAGTTTAATGAGGAGATATCACTAAGTATTTTATAGTATTTTATAGTTGTCTTATGTATATGAGGGAAAGGCACTTAGAGAATGTTTCTCTGAATAGTTTCATCTACTATTTAATTAATGAGAGCTACTTTAATTCATGTTTACCTTGTAGAATTTATGAAATGCACTTCTTGATCAACACATCTCCACTATGTATACGTAATCACATCTTTGTGAACTTAGTAAATCTATCTGTTTGAAAGGACAGTGTGAAATTTTGTATTGAACTGTGGTCTGCTACACACATGTCCATTTTCCTTTTATTTTCTTTGAACACAGAACACAGTAAAATGTATTGTACGGCATACCAGTTTGATATCACTTTGATAGACATGGTGTGACCTTATATACACACTCCAGTGCACTCTAATCCATGGTCTCCCAGCTCCCACTCGGCAGGATTTCTGCGATGTTGATGGAACCCTGTGATTTAGCAGAGCAGCTGTGGTGACCCCTCGCCCTGCTCACTGCTTCTGACAGCTGCCTACCATGTGTAGAGGAAACCTCACAGACTAAAATCACTCTCATAAAGTAAAGATCTTTAGATAAACATGCAAGTCTGATCATGCTACTACTTTAAAAATAAATAGTTTAAAGCCAGAACTTTTTGTGTGGGGCTAAAAGAGCAGTAGCTAAGTATTCAAGGCATTCTCTACGACAAAAATAATGGCTATGTGACACAGTGTCTGTCTTTAAAAAAAGAAAGAAGAGTTCAGTATAAACAACAAAAGGCATCCTAAACCTAAATAATCTGCATAAAAAAGTAGTTAATCTGTCTGTTGGGACAGGTTGGACTCGCTGAACGAGGTTCATCAGGTTCTTCTAGTTTGCGCTAGAGAATGGTGTCACAACTGACTGAAGTAAGACAAACTCAGCCATCCTGCAGTTCACATATCAAATTGAAAAGCTGGTTTGATCTGAATGATAACTTTTACCCACACAGTAGATTTACTCATCAGGATTTTTTTTAGGAAAAAGCAAAATGGAATGAAAGTGGGAGCTTAAAAGACAATTGCTTTTTTTAATTACCAAAACTTTAAATCACTGTTAGGTAAAAACAGGTTGCTATTGTACTTGTTAAGGCATTTCATTCCGATACAGTACCAAGAGTTATATCACTGCTAATGTTTTCCTGCTGAGCTACCGTCATCCTTTGTCTTGCTGTCATGGTATGACACTGATGTACCTTCCCCATTTGGGTAGAGGTCATTATCCTGGTGCCTGGTTGCATTGCCTCTGCTGAGCAGGTTAACTGCTTGAGGTCTTTTATCTAGACAAATGTTTTACCAGCGCTTCCACTCCACAATGACACAAACTGCTCCTGAGAGGTCAAATACAGATGAATTAGCAATGCTGTGATAGCACATTCCCTGTGCATTCCCACACTGATGCAGACCCATGGGAGTAAATGTATCAGCTTTGTGAGATGAGTGAAACTAGTGATAAAAGTGTCATTTTGTTCAGTATTTGCTTCTTCCATGTACTTGTCTGTTGTCTTAGCGTAGTATTTTCAAGCGTCACTGCAAAACTAAGTTGTGAAAAGAATAGTTTACAATGAATTTTGGCATATGTATGGTAATCATGGTAGCCACTTTCCACAAATAAAATGTGTGCATAGTGAGCACAATTTATAGTTCACACGTTTTTTTATACGTTAGCTAATTATATCAGTATAATCACTTAAAATAGTAGCTTTGAGTCTGTCAACCATTCCCTGGGCTTTTTTTTTTTTTTTTTTGGTAATTTCTTCCTGTGCATCAGTGACAATCAAGAGGCTAAATAACAAGTGAGAAGATGGCCTAAAGCTTGCTCAGCAGGGCCAACATTTGACACCATCTAGGTGATATGGGTTCTCCATAGAGAGGTAACAACATTAAATAAAACAGGGTGGAAGATCTTGTTAAAAAGTATTTTCAAGGTACCAGAGCTATCAAGGGATAAAGTGGAAGTTAATTTTAATGTACATTTTAATGATTTTGACTGTAATGTAGCCATGCATCTTTAACAGTAAAAAAAATAGAGGTGGGAGAAGGAAGAAAATACAGTGTTTGAAACTCACTTTTGTGCTATCAAATTTAGGTTAAAAGGTATAACGAGGTCATATGAAATGTGTTCCGGGCTTTACTGGATTCTGTCAGCCTTGTCCCTAACAGAAATGCAGGATGTAATCTTCTGCGTCTCTTCACAGGAATTTTAAGATATTACTTGATTTGTGAAATGGTATTTGATACGACCTTGCTGAACAAAAGTGATGAGTACTGTAATTTGTCATACAAAGAAAAGTCTCCTTTCATCTCCTGTTCATACAAACCTCAATTTAGGAATGTAGCTGAACAAATATTTAGTTTTAGGGATGTGATTAAGACCTACTGAAGCAAGCAAAGTTTCTGGAGATGCCAGCATGGGGAACAGGATTTCTTTCAATCTGGACTACATTTCCCTTAAAAATTAAAAATTTTAAGCTTAGAATGACAGAGGCAGGATCAAGGTCACTTGTCTTCCCAAAAGAACTAAAAAGTATTGATTCATAGTAGGATTTCAGTTTATTGCTTTAGCTGCAAGTATTTAATTTATGTTGAGAATATTAATACACAACTTTAACTCAGTAATTCCTGTCTCTTCCTGTCTCCCACTGGGAAAACCACATTGACTTCAAACAAGCCCTGTGTTGGTACTGGTTTCTTTGCGTGGAGCCCCTTAAAGGATCAGGGCTACAGTCTTCATATGGTAATACAAAAGTGAAGTTCAAATTTACCCATGCATGTGCATGAAAGCAGGAATATATGTATCAAGGTATGTCTTGTTGCTTTATACCTTACAAAAATGTGCACTCCTGGGCTTGAGAGCAAACTCTTACTAGTCCTGGGATGTAGTTGCAGTTGTGTTAAAAATAATCATCTGTACAGAGAATCAAAGGGAAGATTGTGTTTGTATGAACAATACTTTAATTTTTTGTTGGTCGAAGTATTTAGGTTTTATTGTTTGTTTGTTTTCTTTTTTTGCCTTTTTTTTTTTTTTAATTTGATCTTCCTAGTACATAAAAACAAGATTTTTAAATACATTTGTATATGAAAACATCGCTAGCTAGAGTGAAAGGAAAATTGTTCTTCAGCCTGTAGTTTTGTTAGGGAAAAATAAACCTCAAAGTGCAAGTAGTTTAGTGGTGATAACGCTTTGCATGTGTGGAAACTTTCTAAGTAAGATGGATATCAGCTGTATAAGCACCTTCCCTCATGGCTTGCATGGGCATAGTGATGCTGAAGCCAGTGGACACTGTTGTACCTGAGAGCTGGAAAGGGCTGTAAGAGTAGGCAGCTGGGTGACATGGATGGAACGTGACACAGGCCTGGCAAAGCCATAGTTCTTCAGCTAGTTTCACCCTTGAGCAAAGAGAGATTTTTAGGAGAATAGGAATTGATTCAATTAGTGTTTAAATTAATGAGCGATGTCTTCTCACTGTCTGCTGTCTTGTTTGCTAGGAAGGGCGTGAGGCTCATCTGGACTGCTGGGACTGTAAGGCTTCAGTGAGGGTTTTCAGTCAGGGCAATTAGTTGTGTTAGCTCAATCATGTCTATGTAGTTGGTTCTCACAAGGAAATTTTCTGCTTTGGTACTAAAAATGATCAAAGACTGTCACTAGAATTCGATTTTTGTTTGTTGTATGAGTTCATTTAGAGTATGCCAGCGGCTGCTGCAGCCAGTGAACCTAAATAAATGTCTGTTGGATATCTATTCAGCAGTTGGCTCCATTTTTTACAGCACTGTCTCCATGTAACCTTTTAATCTAGTTCTTGTCTTTGACTTTTCATATTTTATATATTTAACCCCTTGATGCAGATATTTTGCATTAAGTGCTTTAGAAATCCTGATTTACTGCCTCAAGGGATTAACCAGAATTCCAGTATTCTTGCTTTATCTACATTCATTTATACAGCCCATTTATTTCTAATAAATGCATTGGCCAGATCGTATTTCTCTGAAAACTTTAAGCCCTGAAAATAAATTTATGCAGTGACATAATAAAAATAATAAAAACTGTCCTGCATATTGCTCTTATTCTTGCTTTAAATATCCACTTCCAAAGGCACAGTGGGTTTATATTCCCCAAGTAAACACCACCTTTGAGGTTCACGCTGCAAAGCTCTAATTTTTAGTTGACTTCTAAGAGGATTTAATCAAACTACAGGATATATGATTCAAAGCAAAAAATGTAATTAAGAAAAATCTTTTTCTGTAGGCAAAGAGCAGCTTGTTTTCATTAATTTTATGAAGAATGTTGTTTTTCTTGGCTGAAAACTTAAACTCAGGGGACAAAGGAAGATTTATGGGGTGATCAGCAAAATCACACAGGTTTTGTGTTGCAGTGCTGTTTTTCCAGTGACCACCAGTCCCTGTAGCTAAAGGTTTATCAGTGTTTCTTTTTATAAATCTCTATTTTCAGAAGGAGCTTTTACTCAGAGATTAGCTTTAAGCTAAATATATGCACACAAGGTCTCAGTATACATGTACTGTAGTAAGCACGTATATTTTAATGCAAACAATGTATAATGCTTTAAGAACTCTTGCATTACAAGGGAAAATGAAACTGAAGTAAGGATGGATATTTAGACGTCCCACTCATGTTCTGTGTGTGCTGCTTTGCTCTTATGCCTTGTTTACCCATATAGCAAACTGCAGCACTTGCTGAGAGGCACTAGAATAGAAGATCAGAGACGCGATGTCTCTTGCCCTAATCCTTCAAGGTATCAGCACCACTTGTGTGGTGCTTGGGCCAAAGATCTGTGCCTTGTATCAATTTTCACTTCTGTGATTGTTAGGATGGAGGCAAGGAGCCTGCGATGAGACTGGGCCATTGTGTGGCTGTTGGGTTTTTTTCTCCCCTCTGAGTTTTGACCCATTAGATGTGAAGTTCAAATTCAGTTTTAACACTGACGTGCATATTTTCGAACCAAATAATGTGTTTGTTTAACTCTATAACATGGAATACAAACTGTATCTTTAGAAATCTGTCTTTTAGAAGATCGGTAGCTCATGAACAGGAATGAACAAATATCTTAACTGAATGCTCTTTCATTCCCCATACTGCCAGCAAGAGTCTACTCTTTTAATATTGTGGTGAACTGGAAAGTTCATGGTTCAGTGCTTAGGCCTCAGAGCTGTCTCCCCAACTATTCCTGGCTGCCAGTATTTTACTTACTCAACAGGAAACTAATTTAATTAGTATAAAGAGTAGGCCAGTACTGATGCCTGTATAAAATTATTCCAGTTTTTAGAAGCCATACAGTGAAACAGCTACATCAGATGGAAAACGAAAGATCAGAAAATTGACACAATGGAATACATGTTATCCTGTGTTGTCAAAGACTACTGCCTCAAATTAAATTACTGTGGTCTTGCAAGATCAAACCACACGCAAGATTTCATTTGAAAGAAGTGGAAGCTGATAATAAATTTGAGCCAGGGTTGTGTTTTATATTACAGATCTCATCATCGTGTTTGTGACTAAGTGGGAAGATAAACAATCCATTAGTTCTTAGCAGTACTCTTTTCTCCTAACACAACTGTCTTGAAAACTTTTATAAAGTGGCAAATTCAAACAGTAGTTAAGAAAAAGTAACCAAGGTTTCAAATTTAATTTCTTCCAGATGTTTATGCATCTACAGTCTTCATTTACAGGATGATATGCTATCATTTCTTTGGGACTTCAAAATCACTTTCTTTTTTTTTTTTTTTTTTTTTTTTGCAAGATAATAGATTGCAAATATTGAAAGATAGTTAATGTTTATTTTCATTTTCATAATTCAGCATTTGATCCTGTGCATTATGGCTACAATATCCATAGACTGCATATACAAGAATCATTAATTTCAGTCAGGCTTTTTGTGATGCATTATACCTTAGCTCCTTCCCAGCACTGGGAAGCTACCCTCACAGTGCATCCATGAGCTGAGATGGTGCAGGGGTGTTTATTTTACACACCAGGAGCTGACGCGCAGGTATTAAAATGACAATTATTAAAAATAAATCAATTTTTCCTGCCTGATTTCTCAGAGCTCCTAGCATCTTTTAGTGCTTAATGTGTTCAGATTGAATTTCATTCTGCAGTGACCTCAGCTGCAGCAGTGAATGCTCAGTGTATCAGTAGTCCAAACCAAGAACCATCTTGTATTATACGGAAAATTTGAGTTGCCAAATTCCTATTAGAAAAAAAAATCATAAAATAGGTTAATATAAATTCCTTAGCATCATGTAGGAGCTGGGATATAATTTTTCTAGCATCACATTGGAGCTCTGGCAGAAACAGGACTCAAACGCAGTTTTCTAGGCATTCATCTAATGAAATTCTTTCTTGTCTCCTGCTCCAATTACTTGAAGCCTTCCAGCTTCCAAAATAAAGGAGTCGTGGGTCTAATTTTCAATAAAACTCATTGTCTTACGAAAGAGGCATATAGTTCGGTCAGTGAATATGTCAAAGGTCTTATGGGGGAAGAAATAACCATAAGTAAAAGCATGCATAATATAGATTTAGAAGGAATAGACACAACATTGTACAAGCTTTTTTAACATCCAAAGCTTTCAGAAACTAAAGGGTTGGCAGAAGAAAGTTTGTGTGTAGTGAATCACAACAATGCCTTCTCTCACCTTCGTCAAGATCTGTTGTCTGTAGGATTCGTACCTTTCAACCCACAGTGTGAGGCCAGTCAGTAGCAGTAGGAGGTGATTGTCCTCTGTGTCAGGCTGACACAGGAGAAAACACTATGCACTGTGCAAACAAGCTTACCTGCTGTTTGTTGGACAGGAAATAATGTTGTGTGACCCAGGAATAATAGTTTCTATTGCTGCTGCTGAAAAGACGTGCAGCCACCTGACTGTATGCTCTTTGCCATCTGCCATCTGCTTTTCTGAGTCTTCTGTGCTTTTTTTTTTTACCATCACATAATTTGGTGCTTCAGCCTGATTCCCCTCTCTTTGTCAAAAAGGAGCCAGCAATAGGTGCCTGTACTGATTATTAGGGGTTTAACTTGAAAGATATTTTTAATGTTATTCTGCAGTTTAATTCCTTTCACGCTCCCAAAGAATAATTGGTATTTGTGAGGATGGGAAGAGGAGTTGTCCATCCCTCTGCGTAGAAAAGTTAAATGTTATGAAAGGTGCTGCTTTCTCTTTCAACATGTTATCCTTCTGCCTGTTTTGTTTGTCTGCCTGTCCTGGTCAAAGATTGAATGACTGAGAACATGGCAAATCCTGGCTTTCTTGTTTAACCACTGTTACTCACTTGACATCGCATTTGGAGCCTAGTTTGCACAAGATATATGAAAAGCAAAGAGCCTCACTTATATGCTCACTTAACTGCCAGGAACATTTTCCCCTCCCATCTGCTTCATTCATTATTATTTAAAAGCAAATCAGGAAGCAAAATTGAATTAGCCGAGTGGGTGGCAGCAGTGGAAAACAAGCCCTGTGTTGGCAGTTCTCCTGCCAAGTTCATGTGAAATTGCCCGTTTTAGCAGGCAGCTTCAGTTTAGCTTGGTGTGATGACATACGGGCCTGGAGGGTAAGAATCTATTTGCATATTATAGCAGCTTCTGCTGTGATACCTCATCATTTGTTAGCGATGTTGCTGCCTGGCATTGGCTGCAGTCTGTCCTTCTATTCTGCCTTGCCCTGGCCTGCTCGGCACCTTTGCTGTCACCTCTGCTTTTTCCTGAGATCCCTTCCAGCATCTTTGCCTAAGTATTGCTATCTATCGCCCCTAACTACTTTGTTGGTTGCAAGCCATATGCAGGTTGAATGTCAGAAGCAACATAGGGAATCGCGTAACCCTCTCATCTAAGGGGCCTTCAGAATCAAAGGAGAGAAATCAGACCCTTACTTTGACTCTTAAGGATAAGTATTTTCTCAGAACAGTGGGAATACGTATTTTATATTCTAAAAATAAATAATGTACTGCGTACGTTATACATCAGTTCTAAACTTAATCACTTCTTAGGCATTTACAAATGAAAAATTAACTTCTTTGAATTAATAAAAATGCCCTGTTTCAAATATTGGTGTTCTAAAATTTTCCAGGATATGATACAAGTGTCCAGTGTTGTCTATTGTATTTCTGCATAAAGGAAGTATTGGTGCCTTACATTAAAATCCATGTGAAAGGGATACCACAACTTAGTCCATTAGGTAAAATAAGCCAAAAGGTATTTCAGAAACCATACTAATCCCAAGACCCTAAGCTGTTATTAGTGAGTTAACAATAACATTTCTTATTTCAAAAATCTCCTTTTCAGCCTTCACTTACTACATGAGGAAAATAATTAAAATAATTCTGTGCAAAGCTCTTTCGAAGTACACAGTATGTATCTCATTGAGTTTACAGTACCGTTATTGTAGCCTTTACTTGTAGGGATAAAAATGTTCTGATACGCGAGAGTTACAGGCTGTTGACATTCCTTCAAACTACTTATTATAATTTTCAGAACTTCCAGTGCCTTTTTTGGATCACTTTTTTTTTTTTTTTTTTTTTTCCTAATTTTTAACATACACTACTGCTAGTTCTTACTTTAGAATCCTTTGTTTTGGGAATACTGAAAAGGGGAGAAGAGAAACCTTGCTGGTGAGACCCTATGATCTATGATCATTCACCTCAGAAGGTCTGACGTGTTGGGCAGGTCTCCTCCTCTCTGCTCCTCCCAGTGAGAGGGTTGAGATGACTTTGTGGTGTCTGCCTGCTTGTAATGCAGAGATGACGAGTTCAGAGAAGTACAGAGAAATGGACAAATCCATCCCAGTCAGTGAACTGCAGTCAGATCCAAATCAAGCACTCTTGAATATGCATCTATTATCAAATGACTACTAAATTAGAGCATCGAGCATCACTAAGGCAGTTAGGTTCTATCACTGTTAATGTATCAAACCAAAGACTTACATTTTGAATAGGTTTCATTCTATGGTAACCCAAATTACGAAGTACCTGCTGACAGCGAGAGATGTAATCACTTCTCTGACCCCAGCAGTAGCCTCTTTGTTGCTGCCTGTGCCAAGATGTGAACACATCACCTATGGACGAAGCGCTTGGTTAATTCTTTGTTCATTCTTTACATATGAGCTAGGTACTAACTTACTCATATAACTCTTATAATCTTTCTAAATTGTATTGTGTTTCTGGACAAAATTAAAAGAAGGCCATACTGTTTCAGAAGAGTCTATTAATCTGAGTTTGTAGGCTGTGTTTGTATGCAAAAGCATACAAGAATTCTGCTTGTAGAGAGCTATGCAGTACTCTCCCAGTGCATCTTTTCCACCTTCTTTTGAAAATTAGACCCAGAACATGTGTCATGGAAATGCTGGTTATCATTCTGCACTGTTGCTATCTGCCCTTTTGTTTTCCCCTTTACTTCTCTCCTATCCTATACGAGTTTTCAGCCACATGGCTTTGGTATTTTTCATAGAGCCCAGTTATATTTACCTGATTCATAAATGAATACAAGGTAGTCAGGCAGCTTGAACTTCAGTTGCCATGAACAAATGAGGACTTACAGGAGTGTCATGCTATTCAGTAATGCTAGAGAAGTTCCAGTTTGAGAAAATCTGTGGTAAATGAATTTATGTGCCCACCCAGAATTATTTTAATTAAAATCATCTATGATTGTTGGCTGCTGCTTTGACTATGAAGTACTTACAAATAAGGTTAATAGACATGCTTGTTTTTTCCACAGCTGTAAAAATACATATTCTGCTACATTACTGTTTTTTTTATCTGATTTATTTAAATAGTTAGGTAAAGACGCAGTTTGTAGAGAGTTTAGAGGGTCAAAATCCTATTTAATTAACTTATACCCACTTGGGAAGCAGCCAAGGCAGAATAATGCAGTGAAAGTAAGCTTCAAATAATATGAAATCTTTGAAAAGGTCTAACCACCTTTAGTGAAAGGCTTTCCTGTTCTTAACCTTATGCCATTTAAACTATTTAAATGAGCTATGCAAAACTCCCCATTTATAATGGGGCTTCAAAACAAAAGATTATTTCTTGCAGTTCCAAGAAAACTGATGCTTATGGTACTGCAAGAAAAGCTCTTAGTCCTCTATCTGACCATGATCCTTGTCCTTGCATGCCATAAAATGCATGGAATGTTACACCTGATTTGGCATCTGCTGTTTTTGCCACATATATGAAACCTCATGTGTGTAAAAACAAATATTTCAAAAACAATCAGGATTGTGGGGAAAGCCTCTGTGATATCTGAAAGAGGTCTGATTTTCAAGGGATGTAGTTGTTCCACATTTTCTAAAAATTGTGTCTATGTGAAGTAACCACAATTTGGGTTTCACAAATCACATGTTATAATTGAGCATCTTAGTCATACAAATGGAAAAAGCTCTTACCCACAGCCAGAGTGGGAACTATGAGAAACAAAATCACTGAACTGCTTTGTGATCTCTCCATGCACTAGACAGGAGATCCTCACTGCTGTGTTGATGCTCTATTGAGATGCCAATTCTGGAATGTTTTTTCAATTTAATGCCACAGAGACCAGACCACGCTGTGGAAATATATCTGTTTGATGCTCCATATGGTTTCGTATGTAAAAATGAAACTGACAGGGAAAAATTCAGCTGGCCTGAAGCTGCCAGTAACTGTTTCTAATGTCATAAATTTTTAGCAATGATTCCAAGAGGGGTTTGTACAGATGAAAGGGCTATAGGAAGTACCAGCAGAACCAATGTGGAATGAGCATGGAGGCAGCTAATATTCCATATAGATGCCAGTGCTTTTGTCCTGCCCCATTCTAGTCTTAATGACTGTTAGTTTGGGAAACAATTCAAGCTTGGAAAGGTCAGCTCTAAAGACTTCCTGATCTCTCTGTCAATCATACTGTATGACATTTGTGGAGTGAGTGGGCACATAGCTTAAGAGCTTTGGACATAATGATATTTGGAAACATATTCCAAAATTTAAATATATCTATTACTTAATCTTGCCATTCATTTCATATGCTGTAATTGTGGGAAAGATCCTTGTGTTTCAGCATGTGAGGTCTGCATTCTGTTTAATTGTATGTGTGCTTAAGAGTTGCAGTACTGTCCTAAAAGTTTCATTTTAATTGACATGACCATTTTGGCATGATGTTTGGTCTCTGAAAAGCTACAGCAGCAAATAGACTGTATAACCAGATGGCTCTTACAAATAGCAGCTTTCAGCTAGAAGGATCTGAGCTATCCAGAATATGACTGTAATGATGTCTATTTGGTCCAGTTAAAACAAAAGCTGTTAACTCCACATTCTGGATTAATTAAAAATTGCTTGCTGGTTTAAAAAGTACTCTTTCTGAAAAGAAACTCTAGGAAAAACACTACCAAAAAATATAGGTGAATTTTTTTTTTCTTAATTTAGCCTTCCCTCTATCTTCTTTTTCCTTTTCCTGACCGCTCAAACTCTCTTCTTCAAAGAACAACTGACAAACATAACTTAATCCCAACCTGCCTGTAGATACTTTCAAGCTACTACAATGATTTTGGTAACGATAATCATTCACGTTGTTTTCTCAATGTTAATTATTTGGGAACTGAACTAATTTATAGTGTTGTGGATCCATTGCAGAGGTATCTATAAGTTCAAAGATATCTTTGGTTCTCTTAAGTTGATTTAAAAAATGATCCACTCCAATTTCAAGACTATGCCACTGCTGCTTTGCGCTGGTTTGCATGAGAAGCATTACATTTCTTCCAAGAGCACTTATCTTTCAAAAAGAAATATGTAATATTAGCAATTATATGTATACAAAATGCCCTATTTTAAAGAACATATGGATACATCAATCTTTGCATGAGGTAGTGCCTAATTTTCAGTAGGAGGTGAATGCTAATGAGTCATCTGGCAGGCATTTAATCTATTGTACGTCATTTTCTCCAGCAGACTGCTCCAGCAGGATACAGCCTAATAGCTCTATGGCAACCATGGGGATAAAAAACATGACAGGGAGAACCACGAATAAATTTCTGAATAACTTCTCTGAATGTATTATTTGGATGGGGGAAGAGGAGTGAGACAGTCAGGCATGTCATCACATCTGACTTATGAACTGGTCAGCTGATAGCAGGAAAGTGTTTAAGTTCAAGCTGACAAATAGCAGTGACTGGCAGACCTGAGATTGGGAGTCAGGAAGCTTCATGCATGGTATGGATTTGAGTTGGGGTCTAGCTGATCTGCTCTCCCTGAACACTAGGTTTCTTCATCCAAAGCTAAAATCATATAAAGAATCTGAAACATTTCTATCCCTTCTCAGGTCTCTGAGCTCTGATTCAATATAACTTCAAGCTTCACAGTCTGTTTAACATCTCCCTGACGTGTTGGTGGACCAATATATTTGTATTGAAAAGAAATGGAAACTAACCCCCCAAAATGCAAGAAACTTGTAGTTAGATGCTTGGGCTCTCAGCCATGTCTTGTTTGCTGTTCCCTTGAAACATGCATAGGAGATTATCCTTATTAGGCAATCTTAGGGGTATTCCCAGACCTTCTGAATATAGTTTGCTTTCTTTTTAATTAGTAGGTCATTATGTGACTTCTGTCTGCTTCCCTAAATAGCCAGCTAAGGCAGATTTTTCTGTGTTTCTGGATACCTGAAAATAATTAGTCATTTGTGGGTTTGAGGTGGCTTCAGCATTCAGAAAGTGAAGCTTTGCTGTGAGCAATGCACTAGGGAAGTGCTGCTAATGAAAAATAAGGATGTAATTCCAAGATTTTTATCTTTACAGGCAAGAACAGCATGAAAAAAATTCTGCTTAGCTCTATCTGGGCAGCTCCCTCATGCTCTTACCAGTTTTCAGTCCCTCTAGTTGTGCTGGGGCAACTATTTATAAGTTTACATCAAACTGAATCACTGAGAAGACCTGGGTTTAACATAATGTCACTTCTGATACTTCTATTTATCCATTATACAGGGGGAGCCACCAGGCCGTTTTATTAGGAGAAGTAACAGGAATACAAATTGCAAGGCAGGAATTAATAGTAAGTGAGCTTTACAGGCATTGGGGATTTCTTGACTTTGCCACAAAGATGAGACATTGTGGAAGGGTACCACAGCTCATCTGACTTGCACCTCGTTACTTGTGCTTGAATCTCCAGCCTCTTTGCTTCTTCAGCATGAAGAAATCTATCACCATAACCAACAGACTATTTTTGCTTTCTTTTAGATATTTTAATTAAACTGTATACAAATTTGATTCAGGCACAGCATTTATTGACCTGTTTCAGAGTAAAGAACTGGTGCTACAGCTGAGATAAGGACCCCACTGTGTCAAACACAGGCAAAAAAAAAAAGTTTTGGTTCTTTCATTGTAGGTCCAGTTCACATTCAGTCACTTTGGCAGATGTTTTTGCAGGTATTAGGGTTAGAAACATAGTGTTTTAGGTACGCCACATCAATCAAAAAATAGAGGGAAAGGAGGAGATGGGCAGGGGCTTGTTTGGGTTTCCTGTATATTGGAACCTGGAGGATTTTATATTACATCTTTCAGTTTTTCTACTCATATAATCACAAGTGAAAAGTATATTCTTGCAAACAAACAACACTAATATTTTTCTGGTCATGATGCATGCTTTTCTTGTTTGTTTGCTTTTCTGATTTCTTTTTTGTTTTTAATAAAGTTTCTGTGGCTGTGATTGCAAACTATATCGAGCTCAATAACACTGCCATTTTTGTAACTTTGTCTGAAGTATTAGTTTTCCCAAGCTCACTCACAGAGGGCTGTGCTTTATTCTCAAAAACTAGAAGATATGTAGTAGATTCATTCCTGGCCATTTTTCATGTGAAGCCTTATTCAAATGGTAATTGTAAAAGGCTTTGTGGACTTTGTTCTCCACTCAAAGAAAAAACTTCAGCTGTGGACAGCTATAGGGCAGTAAGGAATTTTTGCTGAAAGACTTGGAGAAAACTAATTTGGATGTTACCACAACCACTCAAAACTTTAAGGTATACCTACAAATCAACTGTGAAACCGAACATGTTATTAAATGTCATTGGAAGTGAATACTGTTGATAAAATATTACGGCAATGGTCAGGACTCGTATTCCTTTTTTCCTAGCAAGGCACACTATGAAGGAATTAATTATAATATTTTGAAGAGAGCTGTGTGCAAAACATTATGCTTGGTTGGTTTGCAATTATTGATATGCATAAATGCTACTTAGCAACCAATGTGTAGTTTAAGGGTTAGTCTTCACTGCAGAATCAACCTCCCACATTTGCCTGTTGGAGCACAAAGTTCTAGGTGATGCAGGATTCCCATTTTGGACTACTATTATATGCAAAAGCAAAATATGGAAAACTGACAGTCCAAGTAAGGATTTCAACAAGCACCAAAGTTCGCAGCTGTTTTAATACTGTATTCTTTTGTTAAACTTAACTGTATTTATGTAATTTGAACTGTTGGTGGCTTTAACTAAAATTGGGCACTCATTTGGGCAGACATTCTAAACCCAAAGGCTAGAATGGAAAACAAAATCTCTGTTATGAAACAGAAGTTGCAGGGGGATAAGGTGAACTGCCTATGGGGATATTCAGTAGCAAAGTCAGATCATGGTTTCCTGCTTCTCAGCTCCATATCCACTGAGCTGTTCACCTTTACTAAGGTTATGCCATGTTGTTTACCTCAGTGTATGTATACTCCTAAAATTGGTTTGTTCATAAATCTGTTTCTATTCCAGTGTTTTATTTTCTGACTGGTGCACAGTCCTCATCCAGCACTCAACTCTTTCAGGGTCATCCCCTCATCCACTCTGGCAGCAGGCAGTGATCCTGTGGTCACCTTCTCATGCAAATTACTTTGTCTGGAGTTGCAGTGATCGGCACAAAGCCCATCTGGGAAAAAGAAATTGTGGGAAAACAAATTCTGAAGACAGTGAAGTGTTTATATAGAATCTATATTCTGATTCATACATGAGCAGTGTATGAAAGAATATACAGCAGTATCCATGGCAGAACATACAGTCTGGTAGATCCAGCACATGTAAGAATAAAACCAGACATAGTAGAAAAGAGCTAGGAAAGGGAACAGACAAAAGCATCAGTAAATGCTTTGTTAGTTATTTGTCAAGTGTGGTTTACTTTTGTTGACTGTTAGTAGTTATTTTTATGATGTGTAAGTATCCCATGAAGTATTGTGTTCTACGAACAGCCAGCATTTACCGTGATAACAGAGAGGTGTCAGCTGAAGTTCAGTGAGATTTAATGTTATTGAATAAATGTAAAGCAAATTTTAAAAGGTGCGTATAAATAGTGGAAGGTGAGAATGTCCTCTCTTTATACTGTGCCAACATAAGAAAAAGAATTGGAAATCACATTCGTGTTGCAAAGAAGGTTACGACTGATGTTTTTGCCACTCTGGTATCTCACCCGTGTTAAGCTACGGCTTCTTTAATACTTCTCTTTCTACAAAATCTTGAGTTAACTGACCATATCACCACATGCTTCCTCATGAACTGAAATTAAATTGACTTATTAATTCATCTTCATTAAACTCCTAAATATTCCTCTATAACCACATCTCAGAGAAGAGATGTTCATTTCTGTGCTATTTTAGAAGCAATATAAATTCACCATTTTCTCTGTGTGTTACAAGATGTTTGAGTTGAGGAATCACATACCAACCTGCAGCAAAGAATATTTTCCTCCACACTTCTCAAGCTGTTTAAAAAAAAAAAAAAAAAAAAAAAAAAAAAGCACCATAGTTTTTTTTATCTTTTAAATAAATTTTTAATGACAGCCTTAAGTCTTACCTCTCCAGTGTATTTTGGGCTTGGGTAACTAGACAAAACCAAAGCCCAGCAGAAAGCAATTGTAGCAATCTTATATTTAGCCTTGGTGAACAGTGTTCCTTAGGAACCACAAACAAGGTGCAGTCCATCCAGGAAAAGCTTTCAACAAAGCTAGGCCGCGCACTGAAGACCTCTGAAGATATGCAGAGAAACTTTACAGGCAGCAGTCTGCTGAGCTTTGTCCATGGGGTAATTCAGAGCCTGAGCTAACAGTTCTGCGGATCATTTATTTTTCATATATCAGAACAATTGCTTTGCTGTTAGATCTCACGGAAATAAAAGTTCCCACAGAAAGACAGTAATTCCATATTCTAAAGCATGTATTCATAGAAATATTTTCTTTGCACCTACGCTTTCCACACATGCTCATATGCATGTGTTATTTGCACACTTGTGTACATATACTGCAGACTGATATAAAATGTGTGTGTATGTACATATGTATATATAGATCTGAAGAGGAAAAAGAATTTATGGGAGGCTGGCTGGATTTAATTTGTCTGCTTGTATTTAGCACTTAAGGGCTTATATACTCAGTTTGCTCAAAAGAGTGAAGAAGTACTCCTTGCTTATGCCTCAAATCAGAAATGCATGAAGTGCAGCTGCAGAGATAATACATTCTCCCCAAAGGCTTTGGCTGAGCAAATTAGGTGTCAATGGGGTGCCTGCGCAGGCAGTACTCTCTCTAATTAGTCTCTTGAGCCTAGTTGGTGGCGGGTATAAAATGATCTAATCAATTGGTCTGTGTCTGATGGTACATGTAAAAATCCTGGCAGGCAGAGCTGTCTCCCACAGGTCACTCACCTGCACAGCGGGAACACTCATTTTCATTTTTCATCTCCTCCATCACATGATGCTGACAGTTGGTTTTAAGAAAACGGAATCCAAAAAAATATCTGGTTCATAGGGCATGTAGGTCACAATAAAATTGCATTATGGGTATTGGTGATCCAATTAATTAATATTTATAGCAACGAATTGCATGCAGATATTACCCGAGTGCAAATAATATTGATAATGTTTGGTTGGCTTTTTAAAATGACTTCTATAATGAAGAGAGGAACAAAAGCTGTAGGGGAAAAATCACCTGTTAATATCGTACTTCTTTTAGAGGGGATGAATGGTATCTGCAGCATGTATATGTCTGGTGGAGGGAGAGAATGAATATATTGTTGATGATATTAAATACCCCATGTTTCAGCTCACAGGAATGCAGCATCTCCAGCTGTCAGCTCACATTTTGCTTTTAAATCTGGTGTTGTAGAAGGAATACTCTTATAATAATGCTAAATCAGCTGCAATGTAAATAGACCTGCACTCTGGTTATGCTTTGCATGTTAAGGACACTGCGGGAGCACAGCTCCACCCAATTTTATAATTTATACAGAAATTAAAAGCACCTAGAGAAGGATGCTGATGCTGCCAAAAAGAGCATGTACTGAATTGGTGATTTGCATTTTTAAAGGAAATGGCATTATTTTATTAATTAAAATAATGGGAAATATTTGGGATCTGAGGGCCATTGAGTCATCCTCCTCTGCCTCATGTGCTGAGTGCATGATTAATGTTTAAATTATAAGCTTTGGTATCCTTTGTTACATCAAGAGCTCGTATATTCTGACACTGGCCGATACCATTTTAAGGTGGGTGAAAACCTGATTTTATCCCACTTAGGATCTGTGCCAAGCAGGATGTACGCAGCAGGTGATTTCTCTACATAACAAATATACAACTGAGTTATTTGATTTAGGTTGCTTGATATATATATTTTTTTTCTTTCAAGTGCATCATTACCTTGCTTGTAATCTTCCAGTGGGTTCAGTAAGACATCGTGAAAATCAAAACTGCCTGGACCTGTGGTAAAAAAGAGTATAAGTTCATTTTTAAGGTGGTCTGTTTCAGGGCCCTTTTTTCTTTCTTTCTTCTTTTTCTTCTTTTTCTTCTTTTTTTTTTTTTTTTTTTAGAAAGGAGATCTGAAAGAACCCTATTTTGCTCTTGGGAAATCACAAGTTGTAAATATTCCATTTAACAATTTATGCTTCTATAAGCAAAGCTGTGACCAGAGGCCATAAACACAATCTGCCAAGTCACAAAGCTAAACTTTGATTTGGCTTGATCGGGAAAATGTATTAAATTCTAAGCAAGGGTATTTCTAAAATACATCTTTAAAAAATGCAAACATGGAATCCTAGGCCATCTGGGGACTGAACAGCAGCACTGTGTGGCGAGTCTTGCTTCAGGAACTGCCTCGGGTCCTGCTTGTGTGAACAACTCATGCTTCAGTTCAACAGCCTCACTAGAGAAACAATGATTTTTTTAATAAAAAGCTTGGTTCCCACCAATCTACAATTTCATGTTTGTTTTACTGTGGATTTTCTGCTGTGGACAAATAGAGACCCTGTTCTTCCTCCGGTGTAGGGCGGTGTCTACGGATGTGACACAGCAAGTCTTGTTGTAAGGCAAACAAAAAGGGAAGGAGGCCTTCTGCCCCATGGCACAGTGGTTACAGCACGTCCCTGAGGGCCTCGCTGTGTCAGCTCCTTCCTCTGCCTCAGGACAGGTGAACCTCTGTTCCCCATTTCCCAGGAGGAGGCGTTAACCACAAGGCAGAGGGAAGGGATTTCACCTGTTGACTCCACTTGGAATCATCAATAAGCATTCAGTGAGCTGGGGACTCCATTGAAAGCATTATGTATTCCCCAGCAAATGTATTCCTAGCCACTGGGCCTGTTCCTGTAAGGATTGTATACAAAGCAGAACTGCCTCAGCAGACAAAACTCAGGGTTCAACATCAGAACCACCTGGCCATCGGGGTGCTGGTGGGAGCAGCGGGAGGGCTGTGCACAAGTCCTGAATGGGGCAGGGAAGCGCATCTTCAGAGAGATGGGGATCACCAGCCATGCCCTGGTTCTGCTTGCATTCTGTCTTCTAGTCTTCCCCAGCCAGGTCCACTTGGGAAATTCGGAATTAAGTCACCTTTCTTTTTTCCATTGAGTTTCCTGTTTGATCTCAGCCTTGTTCTGCATTGATGCTGGCAGCAGTTGCACTATGCCAAGGTTATTCCCTGTATTAAATGGTGGCAGCTTTGTTTATTTCTAGGGAAGCTTTTAGCGTTACAGGGATTGATTCTGAATGTTCACACTTCTGATGAGGGAATTCCCCATCTCCGAGGCTCAAGGCCTGCCTTTGGCTTGGTAACATGTGATCAGCTTTGCCTGCAGAGCCATACTCGAAGCCAGAAAATGATTTAAATTTTAGCATATCCCCAGGAGAAATGTGAGGCTGGCCTCCCTTGAGTAGTGCCTTGAGGTCAACTGATAGAAAAGTGAACTGATAGAAAGAAAAAGCTCTCTGTAATTAATGTAATTATCTAATTAAGATGCAATTTTCATCAAATCTGAGGAGTTTGGTAACTCTTACAGAAGCTTCTTTGTCTTTTATCATTTAGTCACTTGTCCTTAATGTTACAGCAGCATTATGGCAGGTTCTGGAACTCCAGCAGTTTGGGCTTAACCTGCAATCAAGCACTTGCCCTGTCTCTGTGCAGAATCAGGTTTCCAAACAGCAAGTTTCCTCCTTTTTAAGGGGTGCTCTAAAGTGGTCATCCCCCAAAAGTATTGTGGTTTGGTTTGGTTTTATTTTATTTGGTCTGTTATTGTGGGTTTTTTTAAGGAAGGCGGACGTAGGATTTGGCAACCATGTTTCACCAGTAAGCAGCAGTGAATCTCAGCATGTTCCAAATATTGCTTTTCTTTTTGAGCTTATGAAGAGTAAACTAAACTCTAATTTATTCCTTGAAACAAGATTTATTGGGGCTTCAGCCAGACTCCTCGGCCCTGGGGACTTTCATGTGGAACAGACATTCCAGAGGCATTTGGGAAACAACCCAAGCAGGACTCAGGAGGTGGCAGACCAAGCTCCAGGAGATGCTGCCGTGCATCATTAAGAACAGGCTTTTGTTAATCCAGTTCAGGAGTTCTGGCACTTGAAGGGCAGAAGAAGAGCTCTCGAGAACCACGACAGGAACGCTGCGTACTGTGAAAGTCAGATGTAGTGTAGAGATTAGGCTGTTTTGATGAAAGCCACAATTAAAATTTTATGCTTGAAACTGATGCCTTGTTTTTCTCCTGCTTTTGAAATGAGGGCTAGACTAGATTCACTGGCACCTGCATTGAGTTTGATTTAAATAGTTCTAGGACATGCTAATTCAAACCAGTTCTAAGCTCAATGAATATTTAATTTTAAGTTTTCTTTTAATTAAGTGCTAAAATTTCTCCATATCTGATTGTCTTCCTGAAACTACATTTTAGAAGGGTAGCAGGTTTGTAGTTAGAATCCTTGGTTTTGAAAACCCCTGTAAAACAAAAACATTTTGAACTTCATAAAACTACAGAATTTCTCAACATTATCAGAAAATGCAGTCCCACCTTATTACTTGGCATAGAATTCTACCTGAACATTTATTAAGAGCTAAGTATGCTAATTACAAAATCCCTCCAATGGCTCCAGTCTATCTAGCTTTCATTTAGCCCTCACCGAGCTGGTCCTGCAGTTGTTAGTTTTGTTTTAAAGTAGTGCTTCCCATGTTGTTGGCCTGCCTCCTGCTTGGTGTAAATCTCAGGGATACCGCAGTACATCCTTGTAGGTCCAGTCACTGCATTGAGCCTTTCTAGCCAGGAACCATTAGCAGAGGGAAAGGCAATGTAAGCAAAGCTCTTGGTGCAATGCTTACTTTCTGTATATAGAAGGAGAGGTTTTTGTTATCTTTTTTATAAATAGAAGAACAGCCAACTAAAGGTGTTTGAACGTAGTGTGCTACATTGCTCTGTAACTCGGCAGTGTTTACAAAAGTGACATAACTGTGAGGTACCTCCAATAACTCTTGGGAAGTGAAGCTGAGGAAACCTTTCCACAGCCTGGTCACAAGTGTGCCTGTGAAGCTGAAGGGGCAAAAAGAGCTTGTAAACTCCTGAAGCCATGTCAGCAGCATTCAGTAACCTTCCTTTGCATTCTTGGGGTGTGACCACCCCAAGAGAGCTGACAGTCTATATATATAGCTGCCTGTAATTTCCATGGAGAATGTGAGCGCTGATGGCACCTCTGAAGATTAGCACTTGGGACAGATAGACATGAATATGGATAAACATGTCTCACTTAGGCAACCAGCACCATGAAAACATCAGTGTTCTAAGCTTGTTTTCTTGAGGTTCCAGCTCTAAAAGTGCTTCGGATGTTTGTTCTTCGCTCTGAGCTGGTGTCTACAGAACTGGCTTTGGACTAATCTATTATATACCAAGTGAAAAATCATTTAAAAATGCAAGTCGTGAAGCTTATTATAATTTATATTGTTTCCTTACAGGATTAAATTTACCAGTTTGGAGGAGGGAAACAAAAACCTAATGAGGAGGCCGACACGAGGAAGGAACCATGGCCTGTTTCCTTTCTTTATGGTGGATTTCATTCAAAAGAAAATTGAAGCTGGCAAGACCCTGTTTTTCCCTGCAATTTATTTAAAACCTTGCACGCATTTTGGATACCTTGTGATTTCAGAGAACTATGTGAAGATTAAGCTTTTGCTTACTGATACATGGCATGTACTCTTTCAGTCTTTTGTGTTTGATTTTGTTTGATTTTCCACTGCAGCGCTGCATCTTTGTAAGGATTTTTATGCTTTCACCAGCAATGTCTTAAATACATTAAGACAACACATTTGGTGTTCACACTTCTTCAGTAATGACTATACAAAAAAGCCAGCGGTGGCATAAAGGACTGTGCTTTCTTTGAGAGTCGTGCACATATTGCAACCAATGGGAAGACTATTTCTGCCAGAGCAAGCCCGACTTGGGCTGACAATTACAGCGCCTTGCCTCTGTTCCTGAAGTGGTGTTAGGTTCTTTCTTTTCTCGTATCCTCAGACCATTTATATCCATTTTAAAAACATGGCAATAACTGCATGTTTACTTCAGCACTCTGAATTTGGTTACTCTGCTTAGGCTATGTAGCATGCCAGTTTTTGAAATAGGCCTGCGAGAAAGACAAAGCAAAAATGAGATGCGCTCAGCTGACAGATATACAACAAATTCTTTATGGTTTTATTCCCTTTTTGAGTATTTCTTTCTTTTGTGGGTCTTGGCTCACATCTCCATGTCTTTCCTCATGCTGTTTACCTTTTGGAATGTTTTCCTGAAACGAAAAAAGAGATTCTGAAATGATTCTGTTTAATTCAAGATACTAAGGTACAGAGAAATTTTTGTTGAATGAGCCATTAAGTTCTAAGTGTGTTATTTTGCTGCTTACGAAGCAAAAGAGAGAGTTTTCCTTATCCCAAATGGTTTGCTGTTCCACACGAAAGCACTTTTCAAATTGTTTTCTGTAGGTATCCCGATCTGATTGGAAGGCACTACCAGATGATGTGTCTTTAAATCGCTTTTCTGAATGAATCATTCAAATGCAAACTTTGCAAGAAACAAAGCTGTGTGATTTTAGGCGAGGAAGCCCCGGCCACATTGTGGCTGAGGAGCACATTGTGTTCAGTGGTGGATAAAACTGCCCTGAGCATATACAATGCTTTGCATTCAGAAAGAGCAGGGCCGATGCGAAATCCGCTGTTGAGTTATGCTCCTGCTCAGACAGAACCGCTTGCTAGGCAATATTATTCTACACATAAATTTGACATCCCTTGCTTGCTGGATGCCTTGAATTACATTTTTAAGAAGTGCAGTAACACTTGGGTTAGCTTTCAGTGTTTAAAAGGAGGGGAAAAGGATTTGTGCTACTGCCATCTTATTAAACTCCAGCAGTGTTTAATAAGAAAAGAACACCCAATAAGGCAAATCCTTGAATGCTCAAGTAGGTACGAAAGGCCTCTTACTGAACTAGCATATGAGTCTACACTTTCAAAGAGTTGAACCATGGAAATATTCTCAATATTTGCACAGCCATTAAAACACAGTTTCCCCCAATGACATCTCTCTTTCAGGATCTGGTAAAAGCCATCTGAAAGCCACTTTCAGTCACAATCCTATTTAGAAGTTACTACAGTTTTCCTCCTGTATTTAAGAGGGGAAAAAAAGTGACTACTGAACTTTTGACTTAATCACACACTGAAACTGCCTTAGACGTGGTTTGTTTGGCTTTCGTGTTTCTTTTTTTGTAAGAGAAAAGTCTTTTATAAATTATCTTTGCTACTGAAACGCTGTGCAGTTTGATGATTGAAATTAGCTATTTTTAGAAAAAAAAATCATGCTGCAAAAAAAATCTGAACAATTTTTGAAAATGTAAGATTTCAATTAGGAATATAAAGGTAGTTTCATAGATACATTTACTGGGCAGCTTAAATTGGGATGCACACAGTTATTCTGCTCAGCTAAACATCTAAAGGTTTAACATAGAGACTGATTCCCTAACTGTTCCCACAAGCCCAGCATATTGCTGTCCACAGTGAATCATGTCATGTTTGCTTATGGTGTGTGTGTGTGTGTATGTGTACACATGTGTGTGTGAGATTATCTCCTCTGCTCCGTTCCCACTTTCAAGCTGACCACTGAAATAATTAGAGTTGGTCCAAAAATCTTCAAACACAGTTGCCCAAAGCACACAAACATCTGGGTTCCTCAATAGTAACTTGATTTTCGGCAGCAGTGGGTCTGTCTTGGCCACTGATCAGTTAAGGAATGACCCGAATCTCTTGAGCGCTTCCTTTCTGGTTCTTCCAACTGCCTTTGGTGACACAGGTTTGCTGTCACCTGCAGAGTCTTTCTCCCTGCACTAAGGGTACCTGCTGCACATTATTCTTCTGGATCATGAAATCTTCTGGGAAACCTGAATTTTTATTTTATTTTATTTTGAGAAAATGGGAGTACCTTTATGCAGAGAATGGACTGTACAGCCTTTTTTTCCCCTTTTTGTCCTTTTTGTCCTGTCCTGCATCAGCAACCTGACAGACCCCCTCAGTTAGGGTCCCCTGGCAGTCATGCCACCTTTCCAGCATCTTGCAGGTTTCCACCACATCCCTGCTCAGTGCTGATGAACTTTTTAAACCCCGTCAATGTCCTTGAGGCAGTCAGGGAATATCAGTAGCACTACCCTCTTTTATTCTCATCCTTCCCAAACCAGTTCCCTGCAGAATATTCAAAGGGACAAGAAAACAATCAGCCTGGTCTTCCAGACATGCTGCAGGTCTTGGGAGTGCAGTGTTTCATGCCATCAGCAGTCAAAAGTTAGTTTAAATGGATGGTATTCTGTGGGACACAGTCCTTGAGAAACTGTGGGACTCACCTGGATGGAGCTGACAGCCTTCAGCAGTGTAATTTTTGGTTTTTTGCCTGAGCCCCAGCAGATCCTTCCTGATGATACTGAGAGGATATGGCTCAGCTGCAAGAGGGATGAGCAGCCACAGGGCAACAGTAGGCAGACAAAAGTGGGAGGGCGTATTCTGACTCTGTGCAATATCAGGTGAACAGGGAAGGGAAGGTGGTGATAGAGATGGCCTTTGTGATACAGTGATTCCTTACAAGTTCACATTGACAGAATGCAACTTTATGTCTTGGTCCCACTCCAGACGAGATCAGCTCAGCTCCAATCCACACCCAGCAGGCACAGCACCAGGCAGGACTCTCCAACACTCAACAGTACACTGCTGTATGACATTCCGGGTCGTTGAGTCCTTCCAATTCTCACAATCGTTTTTAAACAGGATCATGTTTTAGGATAATGCCAGTAAATGCAACGCTGAAAATTCAGTCAGCAGTAGACAGAGGCACCGGGGTTTCCATTTTCTCTTTGTTGTGTGGAGATTATGGACTTCAGACTCCTGTGGAAGAGGGTAGGGTAAAAAATTCCCTTTGGCTGGTGGGTGACATCTACTCCTATGTGCTGTATATCAGTGCACACAAGTGAATGTGTAGTCAATGCTCAGTATGCTCATAAACAAAATACTCATCTGTGAATATAACTGGGTTTTGTAATCTTTGTTATATAAAACGTTTGGGCTGTACAAACTGGGGAGCAAAACACTGACACCCCATATAAATAGAATTATGTTGCATTACTGAGCATAACAAAACTCTCCCCTACCTACAGTCAGGTGGAGTGACTGTATGTTACTGCCTGGCATTTTTCACGTGAGCAAAAAATCTAAAAGTGAAGGATGCACTAAAAATTCCCATCCCCAAAATGCATTTCAATGGTGCTGCATACAAAATTCCAGCTTGCCAGCTTCCACGCGGGTTTTCGTATGGTGCACTAAGAGATGTTCTTTTTTTAACAAATAAAAAGGGAGGGCTGGTACATGAAAACAATGTTAATGTAATTAAATATATATATATATATATTCTTCAGAAGAACAGCATAGTAAGCAGTACAGTAAATAAATGTTGCATTATTTGTTACACCTTGTAATTTGTCTGTATTATGAAAGATGTAATGGTTTGTCAGCTATAACTGTTGTTTTCTTGTAACATCATATTGAATAAAGTGTAGCAGAATCTCGCTCCTCCTTTGTATATGTGGTGTAGACCTAAATAATGGAATAAAGCCTTTCTTTTCTGTTTTGTTCTACAGCAATTGAATAAGAGATGGTTGTAAACAACAGATTTTTATGAAATGGAAAGCGCCCAGAAGCAGGCAGGCGTTTACGCAGCAATTAATTGAAAAGATCAGGCACCAATTCAGCCAAACATGTGAGCTTAATCAAAATTAGCAGGCTACATGGGACAAGGCTCTGCGCACAGCACACTTCTGTCTATGCTAGTTACTAAGTTCACTGTCTGCTGTCTCTTTCCATGCCTTGTATCCCTGTGTGACAATATAGGTACAGTACACTGGCATTTAACTGAAGGTGGTAGAATTTGAATCTGTCTTTGTGCAGAGAATAAACTCAGGCTTATTGCAGCTTCTCTTGAAATAAAGACCTGAGAGTTCTGGTGGAAAATTATTTAAAGCACAGTTTTTCACAACCTTGATGCAGGAGCTGGATTTACACCTGCTTGTACTTGCTTATTTATCTCAGTCAGTAAGAAAGTGCTGCTTGGGTTCTTACCTCAGTTTATTTGTGCATTACAGCTTTCAACAGGCAAGTGCTCACATACAGTGATATAATCAATATGCACCTTCAGTAATTTCCTTTCCATTACTTCTAGCTTTTTGATATCAACATCCTGTTAAGATCTATTTTAGACAATGCACATTAAATCGATGCAGCTTGCACAGACTTGATTGGAATATTTGACTGAAGTGTCAGAATATGCTCTTTTAGCAAATGCAGGAGTCTGTAGGAATCTGTCGGTTTTAACATCACTTTGGTCTGCATGGGGGAGGGCTGGATGCTTGTGCTGGAAGCTACCAGCCTAGAGAATGGATAGAGGACACCAAAGTTCTGGTCTTGGCTCTGGCCAACTATGAATAATTGAAGATAAAATGTTAGTATTTTTAGGGCTAAGACAATGTAGGTTGGCTGCCATCTCCCAGGTTTTACATGGGTAGCATCACATTCTGTCCCAGCTCCAACAACAAAACTCTTCAGGAAGTTAATCCCCAGTTTTAAATCTAGCTGCCACAAAATGACATCAGCTACATCCCAAAGGAATTGCACCAGAAAAAAAAACAAAACAAAACAAAACAAAACCAAAACCAAAACAAAACAAAGCCACCCAAGGAAACATGTGTGTTCGTTTATTCCTAGCTTACCTCCTGATCTCACTGACCAGGGCACATTTGGGGTGTTGCCTTGCCACAGCCTCGATGAATGCCTTGTGCTTGCAGTTCTGTAGCTGATTTGTTTGGCACTCCTGACTCACTACCTGTGTGACAACTTTACCCTACAAATCTCTAAATACAAATGAGAACCAGGAATTATTACTGTAAAAGCTTTGTAAGTTTGAGCACTGAGTACCAGGAAGCACATTCGCAGTGAGCTTTTAATTATGTAGTATAATCCTTAAAACCGTCTCCTGACCCCCTTGGCTGCACTCCGAGCCTCTTTAGCCCCAGGGTTTTCTTTCCAAGCTGGCCTGGCTGCTGCAGCGAAGCAAGAGATGCATTTACCACAATAGCAGCCTCCCCTCCCCCGGCAGAAGAAAAACCAGGGGGAAGGTGTTGGAGCAACCTTCTGCCACTAGGTTAACACACACAGTTTCTAAATAATGCCTTTCGTTGTAAACCTTCGCAAAGTAAACCCTACAGCAGCGGAAGGGCTTGCTGCTACCAGTGGGGGGTGGTGTTATGGACATTAGATTTGAGAAGCTTATATAGCACATGGGCGAGGATAAAGGGATACAAATCAGAGAGAAAAACCTGAAGAGATTAAAAAAAAAAATCCACGGCCAAGTATTTACTGTTCATTCCCCTTGTGAGTGGTGTTACATATTGTCTGCAGTGAGTCATGCTGAGAGCGAGCCAGGCACAATAATAGTGGAGAGCAGTCCTGCAGCCCCTTCGTTATTGCCTGCATTGGTTGAGACTGAGTTGAGCGAGAGAAAGGGATTCCAAAAAATGTTCCTTTTCTTCCTTTTCTCCTGTTTCCCAGAGGGCCTGAAGGTGATTGCTGGGGATGCGCTGCCGTGAAAGAACCTAAACTAAACTCAAACATAGCTAAACTAAAATCAAACATATTTTTACATTAATGTTCCAAGGATCGATATGGTGATTCACATAAAACACATAACAGCTCTAAGAGTCATGCAAGAAAATGCCACTGTGCTATTATAATCCAGTAAAGTCTTGAAGTCTAAAAAGGTTTATGACAGCCTAACCTTTCAACTGGAATTAGGATTGCGGTGTAGGTGTGCAGCATACAATCCAGCTAATTATAATAGTTTGCCCCCAGCTTCCACTCAAGGAGCTCAGAGGTATTTATGCACTGATGAGATGAGCTGTACACACAGCCCTGGGATACGCCGTGAATATAAAAAGAACCAGATTTTGTGAAAGGAAAAAATAAACAGCCCCCCAGAACCAAGGCAGTGATTCAGCTCTCTATTTTCAAAGCTTTTCATGGGCACGAGCAGCCAACAGCATACTTTGTCTGGTAAAGACTGAACGTTCAAGATAGAATAGTTTAGAATAGTTTATCACAACAGAAAAATGTACATCTTCTGTCTTCAAAACAAGTTATATTTCTCTGTACAGATAGATGGAAATATTACATGACAAAATGTTGTTATCAACTGCAAAGAGTTGTTTATTGCCCAGATGATGAACGTGGTGTCACTGCGAAGCAAGAGCCCCTGCATGAACCATCATGTCAGATTCACTGGGAAACGCTTAAACGTGAACTGCCCCTTGAATGCTGCAGGAGACATAGGTACAACTGTCAAACTCTTCAGAGGCTTTCAGTTGCTCTCCTGAATCCATACAGCAAAGCAAAAGTGTCTTTCTACTTACAGACGTGGTTTGGTGGGAAAATGGTGGTGGTAGGTGAACAACTGGACTAGATGATCTTGGAGGTCTTTTCCAACCTTAATGATTCCATGATTCTGTGATTTTATGGAAGAAGCCCCTTTCATATAGCTAGGTGATATTTTATAGACACTTCTTACCCAGCATGTTGTTCTGGCCCATTGCACCTGATAATTGCAAACCACTATAGCCACAACTTGCCCTTTTCATGTACATTGCTGACTGTCACAAGTGCTCGTCTCTCTACTGAACACCCAGAGAACAACCCAGCACATTTTGGAATACAACTGCCTCTTTGGTAGAGAAAGCAGTACTGCCACATCCACCATGTCCATTTCAGAAACCTGTATGCATCTGGGTGACAGCAGTGTTTTTAGTGTGGGCTGATTTTTAGCTTGCACTTGTGCACATTTAGTGACTAACTCAGAGTAGCATAACCCATAATTTTGGAGCCAGTCTATTAGAGGTTACAGGTATCTCAATCCTCTGCCAGCCCAGGACAGCAGGGAGCAAGCTCTGCTTGGCAGCGTGCAGCAGCCTGGCCCTTCACTGCGCCTCTGCTCCAGCTGCTTTTTTTGATCTCCACTCAAACACAACATCTGTGGGTGCAGCGGGACTGGAGGTGGAGGAAGCAGGAGAGAGGGCACCAGACGGAGATCTGCATGCTGTCTGGGCAAGGCCATGAGCCCAGTAGTTCATAGGAAGTGGTCATGGGCAAGTTTCCTTGGTTCAGAAATCAATCGAATGCTCACCCTCCTGCTAACCGGGCTGCTCTTTTCTGATCCCTAGATGCGAAGAGGACATTTGGATATCTTCCCAAGCCCTCTCCCCAAGCAACTGCAATTTAGATTTAAGGCAACCAATTGATCAAAGGAAAGAGGAGAGTCTTGGATGAGCCCTTACAAGTCCCTAAATATGAGGAAGTGTGGTATGCATTCACCTTCTGTAATAACATAGAGCTTTGAACACCTCAGTGTGCTTCTGCAGTATTACTCAGCTTGGTTTCCTGCACCAGCACCGCAGAAATAAACAAGTGTGAGAATACCTGGTTTTGGGGAGGGGAGGCTTGTGACAAGCACCCGTTCTGGGAAGCAGCAGTGCCACGTGGGCTGGAGCACACACCAACTTCACAAGGGAAAGAAAGGAGCCAAAGCCTGGAAATGACAGGAACATCTTTCCAGAGGACAGATGACAAATCGGAGCTAAAGCCAGCTTTGCCTCCTGCCATCAGGACTCTCAGCTGCTACTTATTAGTGCAGTGAGCGCACTGTATTAGTGCAGTGTTACTGTGCATAAATCAAAATCCAGCCTCTGTGACACAGCACATCATTTGTTCACTTGTTTTCTCTCATCCCACCTGCCTGATTATTGATTGTATCAGGAATAAAATAACTTTATGAAGAGAAACCTGCAGTGCCCTTCAAAACACTGTGCTCGGTGAATTCCTGCATCTGTAAATCTGGCTGCTGTGCTCTCCTTTCACCAAAATATTTTGACTGCAGGAATCTGTCTGGTACAAGAATGTGCCAGTAATAAACAAGGAACACATTTACATTTGCTGGGCTCGCTGAACATCACTTTGGGTGCCCTGTTCTGAACAAACACCCACTTCTCAGAAGCCCTGCTGGCTCAGGCCCACCAGCACAGGCTCAGCGTCACAGTGGGAAGGCCACAGAAATGTCGCTGCACACAAAGCATGAAGGAGGCCCACCAGTAAGATGGGACCTTACACTGAAGCAACGTTCAAGGGGTATCTCACAGAAAAGGGCACCCCTGGTTGGAAAGTGCTCGTTATTGGCAGCATCAAGCTCCTGCTTGGTTGCCTGCTGCAGCCTTAGCCTGGTGAGCAGCCTGCCAGGCTCAGAGGGGGCCCTGATGGAGAACCAGCGCTCCTGCATGCCACCACACCTGCAAAAAATGTTCACTGACGTTTTTTGGAATGTTGTAGAAAATCTCTCTGTGAATGCAGGCCCTCTTTACCTCAGCCACAGCATCAGGCTTGCACAGACCTGTGGGGCAGAGCAGGCGCAGGGTTTTGGTTGCTCTTACAGCTCAGGATCCTCATGCTCCTCACGCCAGCCTTATCCCTAAAGTGCACCTTGCACTGTCAAAACACATACAGCACATCAGGAAGCTTCTGCAGGTGCAAGCTGGCGTCAAGTCACTTGAGTCTACATCAAGCTCCAGGAGACTCCACAATAAGCTTTCCCCTTCTCCATCGAAAAACTGAATAAGACCAGGGTTCCACCAGCTCAACTAGTGCTTGAAGGTACTTTGCTGCATCCCAGCAGCTCACGTGCAACACACATACATTTGAACACCTTAAATTGTATTTACTGTATTGTCTGATCCATAACATGGCCTCAAATGCATCCATACAGAGCTGGTGCAGTAGCAGGTATTTGTGCTCCTGTGTGAACACCTGAAACCTGAATTGGACATCATGGCATCTATAAAACACAGTATCAAAGTCACACTTGCCCCAGACCCTGATCTTTTATTAATTTCTTCCATACAGAGAAGAAAAAAAATTACAACCAAGTTCTTTTAAAGATCTCTCTGGAGTCTGAGTTAGAGAAAAGGCCTTAGGTGGCTTTTTTTTCTTTTTTTAACTTGGACATTTACTACAAAGATAGGCAGAAAAGGTGCTGTTTAATTTCTCTTCTCATATGATCCTCAGTCTCTACCTGGTTTATTCTCCCCCATGCAGTCTCCTTTGTTCTCTGGTAGCAGTCTTCTAAACAAGTGATTAGCAGAGGGGGGATCAGCCTGCGATGCTTCTAGCTGTGGGTTGTGATGCAGGTGAAAAATGAAATGCACACGTTCTTGTTCTGACGTGCCCCACAGTACTGCATTGTCCCAACAGAAAAATCAGTGTTGTAGCTGCACATATGCTTTTTTCTTTGGAGGTGTCCCTCAGCATTTCTACAAATCTCCCAGACCTCCCTGCATCTTTTTTTCAGTTAAATTACTTTCCTAACTTAATTTTGGCTGTCTAATTGGAGTTGGTTGGAAGTCTTCCCCAGCAAAGCAAGGTTATACAACAGCTTTGGAAAACCATGATTTATCAGGAGATAAAACACTTATCTTCCAATTAACTCCCTCCACCTGTGGGTGCCAGGAGCTGAAATTTGCCAGCTCTGTGACAGGTTTCCAGCAGAGCGACTGCAGGGTTGCAGACCTCAGGGATCCTTGTCCTTTTGCTATGCAGCTGGGAGCCAACAGTTTCTACCAGTGTGTGCAGCTACTGAAAATCAGTAAGTTTATTTTGGTTTCAGACACCACAGACTTTGGGACGTGAAACTGGCTGAATAGATGTCCCCATGTATTTCACTGTTTCACTGTTTGAATACAAAATTTCAAGTCCACTCACTCATGGTTTTGCTGTTAGTTCATAGTGAAGTATTTCTATAAAACATTAGCTCCATGAAGGAATGAATTACTGATCAGCATTAGCAATGTAACCTATCAAAAAGGGACACAAGCTTCACCAGCTGTCAGAGACACTAAGTAAATTCAGACTACAAATAGGATGTATTCTCTCTAAAGAAAACAATGACTTAATAGACCATCATAACCTATGCAGGAAAGATGTGTTTTTATCAAGTAAATGATGATTTGTTTTTTTTTTTTTCATTGATTTCAGTAGTTTGATGATTTTATCTCATATGCTATGCTAAAACAGATGCTTCAGCTTAAAAACAAATTGGAGCTTGAGGCTAGATTCCACTTTGTGAATGTCATTGGTGTATGCAAGGGAGAAGTCACAGTTGATAGGCTTAAAATTTGTTAATTATATAAGAGGTTGCAATGTCTGTGGTTTACCTATGATACAATTTACATTTTGTCCTGTTTTAACACATTTGCAGATGTTCTGGTAGCATTGGCTCATAGTCTTCTTTTTCACCTGTATGAGATAATAAATTTCTTGTCTACTGTGAATATAGATGCTACTGAGAGAAAAGAAATGTCAATGTCTGAGCAGCAGTGCTCAGAAAAAAGAACTCAAACTCTCTGCTATGGCCAGTATTGTACTGTTTGTAATAGATTTATCTCAAGATGTTCACAGTGGAAAGATTGAGATTTGAATTCCCCATAGTATGAAGGTCTCATTTGCAGTCTTTTGGAGAAATCAGCAGTTCTTAGGCTTAACTATTACTTAATAAAAATGCACTTGCCTCCTGTTAATCATTCCTCTAATAAATCTTCCATTGCAAACATACTGCAGTAGGATGTATCTGACTAAATAAAGGTTATGGTGAGGCAATTCACATTTCATTTTGTTTGTACTCACAATTGGTTGCAACCTTTGTTTTCTGCCGTGATTTTCTCTAATCTGCATTCCTACTGTTGTAAGAAAATTATTTGAATTCTAAGTTGATAGAGCAGATGCATATAAACAGATCTCAGCTCCCGTGAGGGCAATTTATGCAAAGTAAGTTTAGGCTCTCTGGGATTTAAAGTTTACTGACTTCTGTCTGTGGGAACTGGAGCACCAATCTGCACGTGGTGAACATCGCCTGTGAATTACCTGCCTTCAGGGGGATTGTTAGCACATGAATCAAAAGTGGCTCCCTAATGCAGAACATCTCCAACAAAAGGATTAGACAGTAGCTCAGATGCACTGAGATGCATTTTAAAACAACTGGAGTGAAGTTTGCTGGTTTTTAGTCTAATACTGCTCTTAAATATAATGCTAAGTGAAAATAGGAAGATCTGGACAGTCTCATTTTGCTATGGATAATATGCTAACTATTTATTTGCTACCTATTTATTTTCTTCTTTAATGCAGTCTGCTTTCTTTATCCAGGACACAGGTGCTCTCTCCATCACATATGCTTCACCCATAAAGAGAAAGCCAGGAATTCCTACATGACTGTGTTTAAAGTCCATAAAGTCCTTTGTTTATGTGGGTAACACTCCAGGGAATTAGATGATTACATACACATATTTTCCTATATCTCTATATTGTTTTTTAAATAATTTAAACGTAAATTATGCCAATAAAAAGATGAGGTCTCCCAGATGCTCCAGAGCTACTTTCTGCTCCTACCAAGGAACCTCTGCAGCAGTAGCCCTAGTGTGAAGCTTGTCTTCAGGAATTCTGCTATGAAGACACTTGTGTCTGAGCTCAGCTGTGGCTGCTTGTGACAGGGGATACTGCAAACATTGTGCCTCATCAGTTCCAAGCTTCAGGGAACGTTTAAACCATCACCTTTAAAATGATCACCAAGGTAATGCTCTTTAGCTTTGTTATAAATGGAAAAAAAAAAAAAAGATTTCACTTGTTGTAAGGAGGAAGCCAGAGAAATCTGCTGTGGCTTCGAGTGGCACACATTTGTTCACTTTGCTGATTTGTCCATCTGGGGGTAAGGAAGATGAGTGGCCAAATATGTTGTCTCCATCTATCTTCAGTCCAAAGACCATGGGAATCTGAGACAGATTAAGTTCATTCGTTTTGGCCAATACTGATCCTACTGGAATAGGATCTTAATTTCATGAGATCCGAATTTGGCCTTTTTAGGCAGTTTATACTGCGAAGAGGGTTTTTTTGTTAACTTTCTGAAGAACATAAAAAGAGCAAACTACTGCTGGGCAGAGCAAATATAGACATTTGCTTTGGGCAGCATAGAAATGCACAATTCATCTGAACTTGTCATGAAAGGATTTTAGGCAGATTCTGTAGATGGGAAGTGCTCAGCGCCCATCCAATGCACTGCCTGTGGGCATTTCTTTCCCTGCCTGCAGTCAGGACAAGCTGATCATTACGCACTTATTGATGCTGCTGAGCTCAAAGAACTTGATTCATTCAGGAAGGCTTCCTGCTCTCTGGCCTACTTTTTCTACCAGTCTACCTTTACTTTTGGTGTCAAATGACAGCACGAGGCAGCGTGAGTACGTGCATGTGCTCCAGAACAACAAATCAATCTTAAAAAAAAAAAAAAAAGTAAGAACATTTTTGTATTGACAAGAAACCAGAATTTTTCAGGCTGCAAGGCAAATGGGAACGGTTTTGTTTCAGGTTGAATAAAACATCACGTACTGATTTGAGGCAATTCTAAAGAACATGAAAGCAGTGTGAAAATAAACTCATGCAGGGTAAATGGAGCAGTGTTCACAAAACTGGGAAGAGGACATACCCCTTGGCACGCAGCAATGAAAACTTCCCCTCCTTATGTGGGAAGCTCCAGCTGCTCTGCAGTGTCCAGGTTCTCTTCTTACAAAAATATCCTAGATGCCAAGTCATAGGGCTGGCTGCCCAAACTGTGCCTCACTGACGGATCAAATACAAATTCTGCCATAGACACTGCCTGAGACTGTGGTTCTGCTAAGCCAGAGACCTTTTTATAACCCACAGGGCAGGACAGGTAAAACGGCAGAAGCTGCAGTGGTAGCCCTGGCCGTTGCCTCCCTGCTCTGGCACCAGCCCGGCCCCGCTCCCCATTTTTGGAGCTGTGGTGTGTGCCTTGAAGGCTTTGATACTCGGAGTGAAGAAAATTCATTGAAGCAGCTATGGAAGATAGGGAGCATCCTCTCTTGAATGGACACTGCTGACGTGTCCAGCCTGAATATTCACTACAAAAACAGGTGAGGATTTTGCTGTCCATTGTGTATAGTACCCTCATCTGAATTTTCCTGTCTCTTCTTCCAAGATGAAACAGAATTGAAGGCATCCCACTCAGAACCAGTATCCTGTGGAACATGTAGGAGTCCCATGACCCAGCTTTCAATTGAGTAGAAAGAGAAGTGGTTGTTTCCCTCCAATCTCAATTCAGTTGGTATAGCATGTGGGTGTTCTATCCCCAATATCTATTGTTTCAGAAATTGTTTTCAAGTCAGCTTGAAATGCCAAAGTAAAAAAAAAAAAAATATTGCAAACCTACCAACACAACCCTTTCCACATTTTATTTCAGGTGAAATGGTTGACTACATTTGTCTTGAGGTTACAAAGTGTGTGCATTTTTCTGTGACACAGCAATTCCTTACACACCCTGTGCCCAGCCCTAGCTCAAGCTCTGCCATTCCTTTGCCCTCCTCAGGCTCTGCTCTGGGAGCCTCCACAATCACTGCTGCATCGGGGGGCTGCAGCCTCCTCTGCAAGGACCAGCAGATGTTCTCACTTTGCAGATGCATTGACTTTTCCAGCAAAATGTTTGCTGTGATAAAATAAAGAAATACAACTTCAGTCCTCCCTTTCCAAAATCAAATAACTATTGCAATTATATATATTCGACCTTGGCAAACATTTCATTTGATCAATAATCTATGGAGAACATTAAGAATGGATCTCTCAGCAGTGTTGCTAAAAGCCACACCCACAATGCTTTTTTTTTCTCTTTTTTTTTTCTTTTTTTTTTTTTTTTTTTTTTTTTTTTTTCCTTCACTTGGGAGAGCATAAATGTCTTTTTGGAAGATTTCAATTCTGTGCAGCTCCCTGGAAGCCCTGCTGTCTGCAGTGACTGTCAGTATGGCCCACTGCAGGCACGCTGTCCTCTGATCAAACTGCAGCCTGCAACCAGCAGTATCCATTATGGGCTTCTCAGCTGGTTTCTGCTGCTCTTCAGGATATTGAAAGTAGAGATGGGAAGGTAGGAAAGCAGAGACAGATATAGTCATCTTCAAAATGTAGGGCTTTCAGGCACATTCTGAGCCAGGAAGCAATGAAACCATGCTGTTCATTTGCACCACAGCAAGATGTCCCATCTCTCTGGAGAATTTTTACAGGTAAGTCAGGGCTGCCCTATGTTTCCCCTTCCTCTTCTCCCCTGCCAACCAGGCTTCTTATTAAAGCTCCTGCCAAGTGTGAACACAGCTGGAGTGGGGCTTGCTTCCTTTTCCAACTTGCTAGAGACTGTACATCTCAAAGCACAAGAGAGGCAGGTGATTTGGCCCCTGCCCTCCTCCAACAGCTACAGCTTTGGGGAACCACAGGAGGTGCTTCCAGCTCTGCTTCCTGCACTCCTTGTCTGACAAATGAGCAGGTTTTCTTTCTCGGCTCCCTAGGCTGTCTCTTTGTCCATACCACCACATGTGGGCATTCCTTTTGTCATCATCTTTTGTTATGTGTGCCTCTATGACTGTAGGTTCCTATGAAAGTGAAGTGGCAGCTTCCTTATGTGGGATACTTTTGCCACATGGAGATCCCCAATGGGCACAGCTCTGTTCCCGTGAATGTCCCCAGAAATTCACCAGCCACTGCATGGGGCTCCTGGAGACTTAACCCATGTCTGTTATGTGGGTCCTAGGAGCAGTGGGCACCTTGCAGGTTTTACTGTGTGTTTCAAATGTACCCTGCCTCATCAAAATGACCTTAATTCTCAGCACAAAAGTCTTCCAGCTCAATAACCCCATAGCTGGCAGCCAGTACCTTAGTGGCTATGTGAATACAGCAGACTCAGATCAGCATTCCCTCTTTGTAGTCTCCCCACTTTCAGTGGTATCCAGCTCAAGTACATCCTGTGGTGGAGGCCACAACCTAGGCAGGTACAACCTAGGCAAAATAAAAGCCAGAAAGAGTCACAGCAAACTGACAACAGCATGTCTGCCTCTCAGTGCCAAAGCCTTACCCAGCCTTCCTGCAGCAACTGCTTATGTTGACAGTGTTTCCTGTGCAATGTAGTGCTGTACTGTCAAAGGAAACCTAGAAGTGTTTTTCATATTTATTAGATCATCTTTAATTTGGTAATCGGGGTGGAGGGGAGGAGAGGAGTTCTGTGTGTTCTTCAATCACCTTCTTGCAATAGCTTCTACCTGTGTGTATGAACTCTAGTCCACTGCTCTCATATGCTGTAGCACACATTTCTCTTTATTTAGTGTCATCAGAGATTTAACAACTAGATTCTCTTGGTTTGTGCTGTGCATTTCTAGTTGCCAAAGTCTCTTCCCAGTGGTCTTTCATTGCCTGTTTTATATAATCAGACTGTAGATCAGATGAGTTCATATCACACTATAGACTGAGGATCAGGCTGAGTATCATGCAAAAACACAAATGCACAGAAAGAAAAAGGATCTGTACTTGAACTCAGGTTTTGCATCTCAATATACCTGCTGCTCTGTATTGCAGGTCTTCATGGCAGGGATATTTCTAAATCCTATGGGCCTTGTTCTCTGTTTTACTCTTACCAGTGTAAAGCAAAACATGTCCACTATAGCTGCTAAGCAGTAGAGATAAAACTTGTTAAATGGAAGCAAGACTGATGTTTTTAAATATGTCTATCTCTGTCACAGTATTGACTTTGGTGGAGTCAAAAGGATCTTCCTTTTTATCCATTTGTTGTGCTGTCTTATCTCAGTGTATAGATTGAGTTTAACATTACCCTTTTTTAGCCTACTGCTTCAGCAAGGCTCAAATAGCTGTTAATCATCTGGTTACACTAGAAGAAGGTATTTTCATTTTCTGCTCTTTTCCCCCCATTTTTCTTTAGAAAGCCACGCACTGCAATTCTTCCTGAGGCATTGCCTGTAACTTTGCCTCACCCTTGCTGTGTTCTAAAAAGTCAGGTTAGAAAGTCCTCCTTTCAAAGTGAACTTTCAAACACTCAGTGATGCTGCACAGTACTCCCTGATTGCAATTCATTCAGCTCTAAAGCAAGAGCAAGCCTACTGAGATGGCTGGTTCTGGCTCAGCTTGGGGTTACTGAGGTCCTCAAGAACGATAACTTTCTCAAGTGCCAGCCTGGACCTCTGCTGAATGATGAAACCCACACTGTGTCTGGAGTCCAGCGGGTACAGGAATGCCACAGAGCTGCTTTGCAATAATGCCAGCACTGGAACTGCCGGCCTAGGTCTGAAAATGCTCAGGGAAGGTGTGTGAAACCATCTTCAAGCTTTATTAGTCATTTGAGATTTTCAGCAAGATGGAGGAGAGGCAAAATCATTTGATCAATTCCTGTTGAAAACAAGGTATGTTGTATTTACTGGGGAGATTAAGGAACTGGCGAGCATCTGTGTGCAGGCTAGATTGCAACCTGCTCAGTGTGGCTGATTTCTTGAGAGCCCTTCTTGCTTTCTGTGATTGAAGCTGTGAAAGCATCTGCTTGTTTAAACAGTGGTAGGGGGTATTAACAGACAAGGCTTTTCCTTGAGATGCTTCTTATCACTGTCCTGAAAGTCAGCACACACACTTCTGTGGCTGAGCAACAAGCTGCATCTTGAAAAAAGAGATCTAATTCCCCACCCCCACCCCTCCCCCCCCACACACAAAACCCCCATCCCACACCAAATGGGAGCATGCTATGTCCTGTTAGAGCTAAGTCCCGACATCAAGATCCAGTTTTCAAGCACCTCAACAGCAGCATCCTAGTTCTACCCTTCCTTAGCTTGGCTGTGAAATTGGAATTAGGGTCAGCACCAAAAAAAATGAAAGTATCTGAGTTTAGGATTTTAATTCTAGCCTCTCAATACTGACTGCCTTCACAGACATTGTATTAATGTTGAGGAAAAAAAGAGCAGAGTATAGCCAGAGAAAGGAGTGACTCCTCTTCCAAACACACACATTCTTGTCATAAAAGCACATTGTGTTAAGATGGTTCTGCTTAGAGCTGATTTACAGAAATTAGATTTTCATTTGAAGCATCATGGACATTGGTAGTGCATTTTGTGCTGGTTTGAGTTTATTTTCTCGGTTGCCATTCATTTCATGACATTGCCTGAGACTTGGAGACACAGCCAGACAATTCTGCTGAACACATGAATACTAAGGAAGTGGTTTCCCTAGTAACAATAACCATGACATTGCTCTCACAACTTCCTGCCCTTCCTTTCGGGATTTGTTTGTTTGCTTGTGTTTCACTGGTTGGATAGAGGAGACACCAAAACTGGAGCTGGCTGAACAGCATCCAGGATCAGCTTACTGGAAGTGCAGAAGAGAAAAAAAAAAAGAAAAAAGAAAAAAAGAAAAAAAAAAGGAATGCTGCATCTGAAAGTGGTTGTCATTACAGAGTTTGGCTTTGTTCTGGCTTACTGCTGTAGTCTGGGGATGTGCTCAGAGCTGCTGCTGAGCTGGGCTGAATAGACTACTAGAACTCACATTCCTATTTCAGAATATGTTTCATAAACATTCCCCCCCCCCAAATGAAACCAATGTCATGATGGATTATTTGCAGCTTTGTAATCAATTACAGGAAAGCAGAGGGAGGGAACAAATACACACACTGAGTATGCAGTGCTGGCACAGGATCTGTTCCTAGCAGTTTAAAGAAGGTTAATACATGATATTTAACAGCATTTGGGAACATGGATAGATGTGTTTCTGGGTTCAGACAACTGGAAAGAGTTGGCTGGGTGATGTGAGAGATTCATTCTCTAATATACTGCAAACAATTCCTCAAAGAAAATTGCTATACTGCTGTTCAGGTAAAGGATTCTGTAGGCACGTTTGATCATTAAATTGGCTTATCTTTTTAGTCTTCTCATCAACCAGTCCATTTAGAGCTTGCTTGAAGCCAGGTGAAGTAATTTGCAGTACTAATCCCCAATTAACTCTTCTTCAGGCACTGAAAAGCTGCAGACCTGGATCCATTGTTCACGTATGTATGTTAATTGTTGTGGGCAACTTTGTTGACGTTTTTTATACTAAAAGGATACTCCTCCTGAAAAGGTTGCTATTACCTGTCAGCTGTCTGTAAAGATGCGTCTTATTTAAGGTGGGTCTATTCCTGAGCAAACTGAAATGATTTTATCTGTTGCTTGAAGGTAAAACTGATAAGGGCCAAACTGCAATCAGCGGAGAGCTTACTGTTAAGATAATAACATGAAGAGGCACTGTGCAGAGATCAGCCATGCCTTGCTTTTTCAGGATCTTTGACCACAATGAAATTGTGACATTATCTCAAAGCTAACACACGTAACTCTAGTTGTACAGTATATACAGCTGAAATGGTAAGCTTGATCCTGAGCAATGCTGGATCCCCCATCCTTGCATCTTTCAACGGCAGTTCTGGAGAATTTGGATTAGACTAAGAACATCCCAGCAAATAACAGTGAGGAAGGCACAGAGGAAATGGCCATCAGAAAACCAAAGGTAGGCCAAGATTTTATCCTTATCTGGCTGAGGTGAAGTAGCTCACAGAAAGATACTGACCCTTTCACAGGCTATCTGATGTATCAAGACTGGCCAACACACTTCAGTTCAGGACAACTTTAGAACTAACCATGAGCACATCTGTAATTAGCATTTTGCCAGCACACATAACTCCTGCTATCACAACATTATCTTCCCATCACAGATGGTAGCATTTTTTTAGCGAGGCGCATTTTAAGCCATTGCATTACAATCCTCTCCTGTAAACCAGCTGTGTTGGAATCCTTATCAACCAAAATCAGTGTCAGACCTATGCAAAGTGTGAACTTGGCAGAGCACAAAACACTGTTTTGTGTCACCAAGGTTGTTGACAGTAATGAAATTATGTTGCTGTCTTCTAAGCTGAACATGTTACATCCAATCACACAGGGCCTCATTACATCCTTAGATTAATAAGGAATCTGCAGTGTGCAAAATCCATCTTCTGATTTTACAATTTCCCTGAAAGTACATTTTATTTCCATGCTTCTACTTACAAAATAAACCTTGTTCTTAGAACTGAGTAATTAAATAAATCCAATGGGTTTATGTGTCTTATGACAAAGGCATATCAGCAACGATCCTACAGATATTTATGCAGATGTGTGAACCTGGATGAGAATAGGAGCGTGGCTTTATTCAGTTCTGAAATAACAATCCAGCAACTCTTAACCACGCAGATAGACAGTTGATTAAGCTGATTTAAACCATTATATTTATTGTTTGTTTTGTAACGGTGCACTGAGGAACCTAAGCATTCAGTTGCAAAAGCTGTATTGGATTTAAATTGCAAAATCTCAGACATTTCAAGTTTCGTTCCATATCAAAACATTCTTGTTTTCACAGTGGTGTAATGTGATTTTTACAGTATAAAACCAGCTATGAATCATTTGAAAATGCACGCTATCTTTGTGTATCTCGGATGCCTTCCTCATGAATAAGACACTTTTTACCATAGGAAGGCTTTTATATGACTCGTACTCATTTCCCAATCTATTTCTAGGCTAAATTTACTGTAAACAGTTCTGCATCTGCCTATGTCAGTTCTCCAGTGTATTGAGGTCAGCTGCCATTCTCCTTGGTTCTGATGGCTGCCTGTATAAATACAAATTCCATTTCTATCCTATTATTTTTCTAATCAAGGCTTTGTCATGCAAAAGAAGATCTGAGGTGATTGTGTTTTCCATTATGCAAAACATTCCATTATGATATCATCTTTAGGGCAGTCTTATAAAGGTGCCCTGCCCAAGGAAATCACAAATGAGAGCAGCAAAATAGTAGACAAATCCTGCATAATTTGCTCTCTTTTTTAACATTCGGGCAACAGAGTTCACCCTAATTTACCGTACACATTTCCTCTGACATTCTCGATCTGTACATATGGTAAAAATAAGAATTGGCAGCTCTCACTGAATAGACTTCTGTTAAGTGCTTATCAAAAGAAAAGAAAGGGGTTGTAAAATGCAGTCATATTTAGCACATCCTTTGCTTTCTTCTGCTTTCTCTGCTAAACTCACACTTAGTAAAATCTACAGTCAATGAAATTTACCTTTTGAGCTCAAGTTGTTTCCATTCAGAACAAAGTGAAAAATACGCCAGCAAAGAAAACCTGGCATTTCTTAGAAATTCTCTGTTCTTTCTTATGCCAAATCCCAAGGGACAGGGGCTCCATAGAAAGGGAGTTTATTTTCTAATTCCTTTGAACTCAAAGCTCTTACATTTTCTAGGACAAGATGTTTTCCTAGACAATCTCAATATTGTACCTTTGTATTAATACTTTTGTCATAAAGGTGAATACACACATGTATTTTATGGTGCATATTTAATTTCCATTAGATGTCGTTTCAATTATTCAAATATGAAATTGGCTCACAAGCAGACTCCTGTGAAGACTTGTGTCTGAGTCTTGGCAAGCATATCATATTTCTGCAGTTTCTGTGTATTTGATTTGTCTGCTGTCTCTTCTTACTGTGCAAATTTGTGTCCTGCGTGTGCGTGTGTGCTAAATACACATGATAATGAATCTACACTGCCTCCTTTGTCTGGCAAAACTTCTGAATTTGTGGTTTTATTGCAAGTAGTGGTGGTTGTTTCTAACTTCTGATTTCTATAGCCAGGCAGCTAAATTTTGGAGCGGTAGAAAACTTAGGAATTTTAATTATCAAAATTAGGTAAATGGTCCTTTTCTTCTCTGTCTGTTTTAGAATGTCCGTCCAGATGTGGGGAACACTATGACATTGTTGTTCATCCATATTCAGAAATTTTTTCACTATTAGAAATAGATGAATGTAATATAATATCCACTCATGAACTTTATAACAGCTTTTAGGCCTTGAGTGCATTTCTTTGATTTTTGTTTTGGACATGTATTATTGTCTGATGCACCATCATCATCATCATGATCATCATCATCTTTTTAATTAAAGTCAATCTCTTCCTTTGATTTCCTGTCTCAGTCTCTGACCTTTCCAAATGTTTTCTATTTCTGCCTGCAATCTTTTGAAGAACTTCTCCTGTCTCCAGTCTTTTGTCATCTTATCTCATTCAACTGAGCTGCTTTCAACCCAAGCTGTAAAAGCTTGAAAAAAAGCATATCCATGTTAGACATGTTATCCTTACTGAACCACAATTTGAACAGCTATTGTCCATCAAGTATAACTAAGGTACATGCCCATTTAAATAAGTCCTTATTGACCTATCAGTGCTGAGTTGCCTGACATTGATGTGGATATTAACTTGTCTGTAAATCCCCTTGTGCTGCACGTCAGCATGGGATGTAGTCTTCCTTCTCCAAGATGCAGCTGTTGCATCTTCTTGGAGTTAGTAGTTCAGATCCACAAAACCAGTTTCCCAGGGCAGCAAATAATGGTTGTTTTTTCTTTTAGTTCAGACATACCTGCCACTGGTGCCCTATCATTTACATCTGCTAAAACGTTTTGCTGTAGATCTTCCAGAATTATGTCCTCCAAGCCATTTAACACCAACATTCATCTCTGTGATGAAAAGTGAGTATGATTCCATGTCTCCAACTCCTAAATTAAACTTTGACTTACCCAACTGCTTGATTTTCCTATGACTTTACAGCACTATAGGAGCCTCAATGAACAGTTTCTGTAATTACAGTTAACTGAAACTCCGTATGATAACCCTACCCTCTATTACTGTATCTACTCAAACCAAGTGGGCTGCTTTCTTAAAATAGCTTTATTGCTCCCCCCCCATCAGTTGTCAAGAGTGATAATTTGATCAATACAGCTTGTGACTGCACAGCAGTCACACCGTTTCAGGCCCACTGCTTCCTCTGAAGCTGGCTTTAATCTCTTGATAATTACATTCAGGATTATTTTTCCTACCAGTGACTAAGACCAAACTTACGTAATTATCTGGATAGGCAAGATTTTCCTTTCTTTAAAACCAGTACAGGTATTGCTTCTAGCTGCTCCCTGACCACCACCTGTGTGCCTGTGCAAGCTTTGCCAGTTTGTGCTGCTTTGTTGGCTCTTGTCCTGACAGCCTTCAGCAGCTCATTGCACTGCTTGGTGTACAGCTCTCCCACCTTAATCTGAGCATGCAGCAGGACTGGGAGGCAAAACATAAATGAGAGGATGAATTCTGCCTCCATTTCTGGATGAATTTAAAGAGTAGCCCTGAAGAGACCATATTTACCTGTTCAGCATCAAGGTGGTAAACTACCACAGTATACTCCGTGGAGGAAATGTCAGTAATTTGTTGTCTATCAGCATGGAAGCAGGGCCATGCTTTCTATGTCAGTGTCAAGACTAATATCTGTAACATTATGAGTTGCTTTTATTAAATAGCAAAGAATTTTGTTTGCTTAATTCTACTTTCTACTGCAAAAACGTATGATAGTGGAAATTATGGATTTCAGTGCCCACCAGTTCCTTGATATCCCTATGTGTTTTAGAATGTAAGTAACCAGGGCATTCACGTAGTAACTCCTCCATTACACTTCTCCTATTAATATGATAATTTCTTTGGAATTGTTTAGTCAAATCAATTGTATTGATTTGCCTTATTTTCAGGTACACTGAGCATCCTTCTCACGATGAGTTTTTAAACTACCATTTTTTGTCTCAGTTACGAATTGTCTTAATTACAACACTCAGGAAAGCTGGTTCATGATCTGATATGGCAATCCAACTTTGTATGTGTTGTGTTGTCAGGCAGCTTGTGGGATAATGGAAAAGATCTACTCTGGACTAGGGAGAGGATGAGACGTGAAGTTCTCTCTGCTGGAGTGCATATGCCTTCAGACATCAAAGCTTTTAAATTTTTCCATAGCGCAGAATGGAAACGGGACATTTTATCACCTGGGGTGCTGCCTGTTCCCTACTGCTCTGCCTGCCCAGCAGCTCTCCAGGGAAGGAGCAAAAGCAATTCAGATCACAGGCATATTCCTGGCTATAAATGTGGGCAGCCTATGATAGAAGATTTAGATGTCAGGACAAAAAAATAAATGATAAAAATGCTTACTTGGGAACTTTGTAACAACAAACAGACCTCAATGAAGAGGTTGTATCCTGGACAGTTCTAAAGAAAGGACGTGCAGAAGAGGCTTCTTCATTTGAAATACTCTGGCCTTCAACCTCAAATCTAATCCTCCAGCATGGCATGGAAATAAACTGTAATTGTGTAGCACTGCGTTATAGAGGGTAGATGTCTGGTTACAGCATGAGAATCTCCTAAAACTTCCCTGTCATTAGTGTACAGCAATATGATATAGCTACCCATATCCAATTCAGAGGCAGAAGATATACAGGGCTGAATAGAATTGGTAGGGGAGCAGAAAGATGCAGCTGTCAGCAGCAAATGTGAACGAGGTCTCTGAACAGGTCAGATACTATCAGAATTTCTGAATTCAGAAGGGTGACAATTTTATTTATTTTTACTGCATGGTTATCTTCTTATGAGAAGAACAGGCCAAGGCTTGGATCTCTACGGTGACCAGTGGTAAGTCACTTGAGATGTATCACAGCTGGTCTGCCATGTAAATTAAGCCCATGTGGGCAGAGCAATGCGCCTCAGTGCCAGGCTGCTGTCCTCTCACAGCACCAGAGCCCCTGTAAAAACTGGCAGGTTAGCAGAGATGGAAAGTCTGCTGTCCAGTCCTCTTAGTATGGCTTCCCTCTGTATGAACTGACAACATGAGTGCTGCCTGATAGGTATTTCAGTGGCTATTGTCAACACATGCTGAGAGAGACGTCTGTTAGTTAGAGCACATGAGGGAGGTAGGGAAAGGAAACTGGAGCTGAAGCAAGAAATAAACATATAACTATAAAAATGCTTAGTCAGGATGTTCATCTATCATATTGATTGCTTTTAAGTCAAGAGAAGATGCATTAAGAAGCTGGCCTGCTACTATGAGAGAATACAATTCAAGGTTCTATCATGGCTACAAACCAACACTGTGAGTTTAAATAAATCCATTTTAAAGAGCCCTGCCATACGCAGTGAGGGAGAGGTGATAAATAATGGCATTCAGCTCTCAATTCTCAGGGCAGTTAGCTCAAGGTGACTCAAGCCCTGTCCTTTTCCCAGGTCCTTCAGCAAGCTGCTTCCTACTGGGAGGAACAAAGCAGAGGGCTTTCTCCCCATATTTATCACCTCAATGGTTAGTCCAGATTCCTTTTTTTTTTTTTTTTTTTCAAATCAGAATAACTAATGATTGCATTTGCTCCATGAAGATGCAGCCCAAGCTGCAGTTTCACAACTGCTGGAAGCCCATCAAAGCTGGAGCTCTTGCTGACAGAAGCCAACCCCTTTCTTGC
>NW_024962334.1:27726927-27769797 GCF_019238085.1 Lagopus leucura | reverse complement strand
TATTTCACAATCTGCAAAAATCTGTTGTGATCATGCAAAGGCTTCTTGTTTCAGAGAAAAAAATCATCCAGATGAAACTCTGTGCAGCAGAATGTACATTAATAAGTCTTGTAGGGAGTACAATCTGAAGGGAGTTTTTTCCTCCTTCCTTCCCTCCTCCCCCCTTCCCTTTGTTGCTTCTAGATGTTCCTTAGAGGAATCTGTCTGCAAACTAAGATGTAGTCAAGCCCAAAGTTTCCTTAAGGCTCTCCTCCTCTTTTATTTTTGTTTTGAAGTGAGATGAAATAGCCCTGGGATTCTGACAAGTTAGCACAATTTAATGAAACCTCCTGTCCCATTTACCTTTTCAATTGTAGATATAATCAGGAATGTCCAAACAGAGCAAGAAAGCGTCCTGCACTTCTGCCCAGGATCAAACTACAAAGGTTGACTGCATTCTTAGAAGAGCTACTCTCCCCAAACACACGGCCCTCTGCAGAACCTGACCCTCTGAGGAGGCAGGTTTCTAATAGCAAAGAAGAGAGAAGGAGGAGAAACACTTTGGAGGCACCCTGGCCATGATTCCCCATTACAGATGCGTGGCTGGGGATGAAGTACATGGCGAGCACAGCCTTGACACCCCCAGCCCCGCCTCACAGCTTCACTTTCCCACCCTCATTTTCCCTTTCTTGGGCTTCTGCCACCCAAGCTTTGGCTGGAACCCAGCCTGCAGCCCTGCTACGCTCCCCTTGACTCCTCCAGCATGCTGCAAACCCCCTCTCACTTCCACCCTCCTCCACTGACGTGAGGGCATCCTAACTCTGCATCTTCAGCTCCTAAATCCCTTGGTGACCCCACCCCTCCCTTCTCACCCTGCAGCTCCTGGTTTTCCAGCTGCTAGCTCCAGGCACTGAAGGTGAGTAGAAGCATGGGCTGCTGCCCACAGAGCGATGGGCACGGGGTGATCTCAGAGAGGCATGAAGAGATCAATAAAAATGGAAACTTTGGGCCCTTTGAAGGTGAAAAGCATACTCTTTGTGAGTATGTTGATAAGCACAGCTTTGGAGCAGGATACTGAAAAAGACAGCTCAAAATACTTTTATTGTTTTGTCAGTCAGAATAGCTGAAAAATGGTTCTGCTGACCCATAGTATTCAGCAGGATTTTCTTTCTTTCTCTGATGTGCGTTTTAAGTCCCAAAGGGAAAAAAAAGAAGAGGAAGGAATGATACTTAACTCAGAAGAGTGCAGAGCAATGTCTAACTGCCGTACTAGACAGAATGCATGTCTGCTGTGCAGTGTGCAGGCTAGGGACACTAGAGGGTCCCTGTGATCCAGTTTTGCACTCCTTTCGTTGCTGCAGCCAAGTACAATTATGGTACATCCTTGCAGACAGGGGAAAAAAAACAATGTTGGCAATCTAAAGTTACCACCCAGAACCACATTAAGAACTGCACAAGTAACCATGATGGTTTTCTCAGTGTTTAAAACTAGCAAGCGACGTGGCACTCTCAGTCTCATAAACGGAGCAGATCAGTCCTTTGGAAAGTTCCTTAAAAACAATTGGCCAGAAGCTTTCCTCTGAATTTGGATACACCCTGTAATACAGAGTGGTTGCTATACTGAAAAAGACCAGATGAAAAAGAAAGTTAAAAATACAGTAGTGAGGTTTTGAAAAAAATGGTATATAATTTTTTTCACTCTGAATAAGTTTGAGGGTGTGCTGCACAAATGGAGCATTTATTAAAGAAAGTAGCCATCCCTCATCTTAGTTTGAGAATTAAAAGTCTGGTATTCATGAAATAGTCAATTAAGCCTTATTTATTATGCAAACAGTCCTCTAGCCATGTTTTCAAGTCAGATTAATTTGTGGAGGTTTCACTCAACATTTAGAACACTTTTTTTGCTGATATTAGTGGGCAATATTGGTGGTAAGTGGACGGTTGGACTAGATGATCTTAGAGGTCTCTTCCAACCTGATTCTATGATTCTGTATCATTGGTTTTCACTGTGAGAAGATTGCTATTTTTCAAAGCTACAGTCCTCATAATAATTAGATATATTTTGTTTCAAAGTTATGCTCCAACTCTGTTGCATTATACATTTGAAGCCATATTAAATGGCTTAAAAGGGTTAATGAGGAATAGGTATCCTAATTCAACCCTTGTGGAAGCTTTCTGGATGTGCCAAAGTGGATCCTGTCAAAGCTAAATGGGTCACCACTGAAATTAAAGGAAAAATGTCAAACAGGAGGAGCCTGGAAAAGAGGTGGAAAATCCTGCTGCCTTGCTACTGGAGAAACAAAAGAGCAAGATGCTGTAAATTACACAGGAATCCATCTGATGTTATCAGTAAGCGAAATTTTGCTATAAAAGTAAGCCCACCCTCAGCTTCTGTGGGAGTCAAAAAATAAAGTGAAATACTTTCCATGCATTGAGAGCACAAATACATTGGAGCTGAGTGAACATGTAGTGTCCACCTCCCTTCCCGCCTCTCTCTCTGCTTGCTACCAAACCAGTTCCCCACACCAGGGACACATTGGTTCTACTCCATCTAAGCTGAAGGAGGGCTGGGCAACAGCCAGCGAAGCCAGCTCAGAAATTTTAGATCTCCTTGGTGCCAGAGGTGGCCAACATGGGTAAGTTTGACCAGAGGCAGAGAAGAGCATCACCTGAAATGGCTGTTGAGAAGGTGCTTTATAAACTGTCTGCTCTTACTCAATACAGAAATTTCAGGTGGAGCAGGACAATATGCTCCAGCTGAAGATCAGGTGGTGCATAGCCTTTCAGAAGGAACATGGAAGCCAAAGTCAAACCATCATTTTTATTTTTTATACTTTTATAATTGCAGGAATTCACTTATTCGTGTCAAGCCTTTATACTCTGATTACATTTCGTGTGTACGTGCACTGCTATTTGTAGCTTTTTAGGAGACACAAGCATTAGCATGCAAATGCAATTTCACAGAATCATAGAATCATGTAGAAATATTAAGGTTGGAAAAGACAGTAAGGTCATCTAATCCAACCATCAGCCCCACCATGCCAATTGGCCCATGTCACTCAGTGCCACACCTGCACGTTTTATGAACACCTGCAGCGATGGTGACTCCACCACTTCCCTGGGCAGCCTGTGCCAGTGCCTCACCACTCTTCGTGAGCATAAATTTTTCCTAACATTCAACCTTAATCTCCCTGGCACAACTTAATGCTACTTCCTCTCACTCTCTCACTGTTTCCTGTTACCAGACCCCAGGAGACACAAAGCTGCATCCCTGTGTTGCAGTGCCCTATCCTATTCTGATTTTCTTTGTCAGGTCTCATTATGTATTTGGAAAATGTATGGAAGTTTAATAAAAATTTGATGAATATTGAAAGGTGTAGTGGTTATAGTACTTGTAACAGTTGCAGAGTGCTATCCCACCCTTCAGAAGACCCGGAACACTATGCCACTGTGCACTATTTGAAGGACTGCCTTATAATATGGTGTCCAAATTATTAAGTGGTATGTCTATTAATGAATTTTGGCCAAATTAGAAATAAGTCAGAAAATTACTGCAAGAATCAATTGTTCTTGTTTTACAGGTAAAGAAAAGTGAGATACAGAGGATTCTGGTGCTTGCCATGATGCTCATAACAGCAGAGAAGCACTGATCTTCAACAGTGTTTGCAGCATGGAACACATGCCTACACGCTCTGCATCTTCCTACCAGTGTGTGTTCTTCAGCTAATCTGCTCATTCACATGATACAGGAATTTCTTCAGGCCTCACAGGTAAAAATCCAGCTGAAGTCAGCAGGATCTTCTAAGGAAGCACAGCAGTGAAGTCTAGAGCTGCAAATGAATCATAGAATCATAGAACAGTTTGAATTGGAAGAGACCTTTAAGGTCATTTACTTCAAAACCCCCTGCAGGAACACCTCTAGACGATGTTCTTCAAAGTCCCATCCAGCCTTGCTTTCAGTGCTTTCATGGGGAGAGCAGGGGGGGAGGAGGGGGAGGAGGCATTCACAACCTTGCAGGGCAACACATTCCTGTATCTCACCACTGTCACATTAAAGAATGGCTTCAAATGTCTTCCTAATATCTAGTCTAAATCTACCCTCTTCCAGTTTAAAACCATTTCCCCTTGTCCTGTCACTACATTCCTTTATAAAAAGTCCCTCCCCAGCTTTCCTGTAGGCCCCCTTTAGGTACTGGAAATAGACTTACATGATCCCTTGTGCCTCCTAAACCTCTGAAAAAAAAATAAAATTTGGAATTATGGTTATTCCTAGAAAAGTAAAAAGGAGAGTTTTAGAAAGTAGCTGTTCTCTTTGGACATTACTGAGGCACAAAGTACAGAATGCTACAAATTATTTGGGGTTAACAAAAGCCATGAGGTTTACAGGGAGGAAGATGGAACTCTCTGAATGTCCATCCAATAACTTCCCTTCTGGCATTGACTAGGGGAACAGATTTGATGATACCTAATGATATTTGTGTCCCATACAACTGGTAAAGCTCATAAAGTGGATGCCGTGTAAGGCCTTGAGACTGTTTTTTAGTCAGAGAGATGAAGACTCCTACAGAGATACTCTGGCTGACTTCCCAGGAGCAACTCTGCAATGTAGCTGATCTCCCCCAATACTGGCCTCTGCATTTTTCCAGCATTTTCTCTTCCCTTCCTTTCCACCGCCTACTCTCCTCGGTTTGGGTTCTGTTATCTCTATTATGTGCTCTCTCACTTTCTTGCTTTCCTCAAATGTTTACTGAGTACAGTCTGTATTTATCAGCTGCCCAGCCTTCTCTTTCCTTTCTTCATAGCAGCCTCAGGTGAGTGAGTACCTCTACAAGGACTGGGTCCATCTGGCACAGGTCTCCCTTTCCCATTGTGGGAAGGATCAGCCACTCCATATGTGAGTGCTCCCCGAGGTGGTTTACCCCAGGATATGGATGGAGGAGCAGCTGCAGGAGGATTCTGAAGCACACAGCTCTCATAATTCCCCACATCACAAGAGGAATTTTTAAGAAAACCGGGGGTCCTAAGACGATTTTGAGCCCATGGCTCCACCTGCTAAAGAGATTTATGGCAGCAGATGGGGCATTATGAATCCCATAAGGCTACAGGGGACCTTCAGAAATGGGTCTCAAGGCTCTTGTCATTTTCTTAAATTACTGAAAATCCCTATTTTGTGGCTTAGGGAATAGACGTAATTCAGCTGGTCCTACGTGTTCCCCTGACACATTCATTGGCCCGGGCATAGGGAAAGTTTTGGTATTTTTGTTCCTGTTTCAGTGTATTTGATCAATTGATTGTCTAATGATAACCAAACACACTTCGACCTGAGCTGAAAGAGCATTACAGGATGATGAGCAGCTTAGGAAGATGTTACAGAGTAGGTCTATGACTCCCAAAATGCAAACAGAAGATGGAGATTATCAAATGTCAACTCAGGAGCAGAGTGCTCTGTAAAGCAATCATTGGGTCATACACATTCATATTTGTTTTTCAAGTTAATAGAGCTCAAGTAACAAAGAAAAACATTGGTAAACATAACTGAGCGGCCTAAATCTAAAACTCACTTCTGTTTGAGAGGAATATCCTTATAGTAGAACAAAGTGAGACCCTGATGGAGGTGTCCTCTTGGCTTTATCTTCCCAGCTAGAAAAAATAAAACAAAGCTGCTATAGAAGATGACTGACTGCTGTGCGCGAGAACTTCTTTACGGTGAGGGTGACGGAGCGCTGGAACAGGCTGCCCAGGGAGGTTGTGGAGTCTCCTTCTCTGGAGATGTTCAAGACCTGCCTGGATGCCTACCTGTGCAACCTGCTGTAGGGAACCTGCTTTGACAGGGGGTTGGACTCGATGATCTCTGGAGGTCCCTTCCAACCCCTACAATTCTGTGATTCTGTGTGATTCTGTGATTCTGATTTCAGTGCTATAGAAATACAGTACAGGGACAGAGAGAATTTTGTTTCGAGACAATTTTCCTGCCTTCTACCTGATTTTGCCCTTTCCCACAATTTCTGAGAAAATTCCACTGTTATTTAGTAACCTTTTCTTTTTTCCAGAGCCTGATCATAATCTCAGAGATGTGCCAGAAGACCCCTGCATCTTATAGCACATTATCAGTTCTCCCTATGATACTCGACAAATCATTACTCGGTTCTTCCTTCTTGGCACCTTCTTAAATCCCTTAAGTATCCATCAAACCTCCTGAAGGTACTGACCCCATTCTAACAAATCCTCAGCAGTTCAGAGGGCTCCATGATGTTTCCACACTACACCAACAAACTCTAGGCATAGTCATGTATCCATGCCACACAGTCATGCCCAGTCCACTCCCACTCTTCCTCCGCCCCTCCAAATGCAATTTTCAAGTGCCTTGATCTTCTTGTGTATGTTACACTTCAGCATGCAGCACATATATTTTTGGGTAATGAGCCCAAGTCAAGAGAAGAGACAATAACAACCAAAAGTGTTTGTAGTACAACATAACCTCTGCAAACAAGCAAACAAACAAACAAACAAACAAATAAAATTACAATCGTTTAAGTATCTTTATGATTAAGGGCCAGGTTGATTCTCAACGCATCTCAGCCAGGGTAAACTGGAGAGTGTCAAATTGTGTCTATTAATCAACAGGGCTTATCAGCACAGAGTTTCCCACAGATACAAAGGAATTAGAGGTTAAGGCAGAGATACGAAAGTGCTAAGAAAATGTTCCTGCCACATAGCCAAGCTGAAAATATTTGAGACTGAAGATATGGAAAATCACTGCAGCTCTTCTGCAACAAATGTTCATTTGAAGCTTTTATTCCTTAAATTCTCTCTCTTCCCCTGGTAAATGCTGAGCTATGAGATGAATTGCCAGAGCTGCTAGGTTTGTGAAAAGGGAGAGAGGTTCTGACGCTGAGGCATTCTTCTCTGCCCCTTGCCCTGGCTCTGCTCCATGCAGTGTCCACGTAGTCAGTGGGCTGTACACACACACAAAAAAAGTTAAAACAGGAGGAGGAGCCTGACTTAGCTGTTACTGAGCTGCAGAACTCACCCCATTCTAAGGACAGTGAAACGCAGGAAAAGCTGTTTGAAAAAGGACTTATTTCCCTCCATGGTCCCCACTGATGTCCAGGCAAAGTTTTTTTAGCAGTGGTTCAATGCACAAACACCAGCATGGCGACAGCCCCTGTGTCCCAAGTTCAGGGGAGACATTCATATGGGTAGCTGGGAAAATAGCCCCATCTATATATCTGTCTGTCTGTCTGTCTGTCTGTCTATATATCTATCTATTGTGGAGCCTAATTTGTACCTTCTCCTCAGCCCCTTTCTGCTCTGGAAAAACATGGCAGTAGAGTAGCTCCTGCCTGAGATTCTCATCCACACTTTTCAGCACATCTACCTATGACGAGGAACACAGAGAGAGTGATGGTTTTTTTTCCATTACTAAACAAAAATAATAATAAAAGAGAATGCATGTTGCTACTGTGGCTAAGTTCTTCCACAGACTCACAGCCATGCCACCTATGCTACATGAAATAAAAAAAATTGAAGAAAATGAGCACAGAGATATAATTTAATGAGAAGCTGCAAAAGGGAAGATCTAGAGGAATTTCTCTCTCTGCTTCCTTAGCTGTGTGCTCACTTGCAAGGGGTTACAGGCTTGCAATAGAGAGGTGTTTTCATTGGGCAAATCCCAGCAGGCTGATTGGGCAGGCCGTTGCCCTCTGAATAAATGTTAAATCCAGCAGTCTAGTAAAGAGGAAATTTTTTAAAAGTCTGTCCTGTTACAAGCCTAAAACAACAAAAAGTGGAGTAGACACTGTGAAGAACCAGAACTGGTTGCGTTTAGAAGAGAAGGTAGTTGTAACCAAGACTTCCCTCACATCCTTGTCTGAAAGCTCTTCTTCTCTCTGAAGAAGAAGTCTGTGTCTTTTGCAGTCAGCAAAGCATTCCTCAGTTGAAAATGCAAGAAGCATAGGAAGCACATGTGGCCCCCTGTGCCCCTGTAGCCTTCCAGGCACTGCCATGTGCCTCATGCAGCAATCTGCTCCCTGCTTCTTGCTAGGGAGTATGAAAGGAAAGCATGAGTGGCTGAGCAAGCAGCAGCTGGGGAGTCTTGGAAAGAAAAAGACTGACCGTATATTGAAAATGTGGTAAATTGCAATAGGACACCAAATTGTATGGAATGTAATGCTTCTGGATTTTCTTATAGCACAGGGCATATTCTGGATGATCAACTGATCCGCTATTGGTGTGTTCATTATTTCAGCCTCCAAAAGCTTATTTCAACTATGTAGCCTTCCCGTTTCTAGCCCAGCCAATTAATTTTAGATGGGCAAGAAACCAGTTCACTGATCTTCCTGTGCAAGTTTAGTGTTTGCTATCAAAGATGATTTCTTTTCCCTCCATCTTTAAACAGTCACCTCTGGAAACGGGACTGCTCCATGTTCTATTCAGTGTGGACCAGAACAAAGCTGACATACACCCACAGAATTATGGGTATGGATACATATGTATTTATATGTCTGGGCAAATAGGAAGTGCTTTCATAAAAAATGCATTTCTCAGTTTTTGTTCTTGGCTCTTCAGATAAGGATCTTCCTGACTGTAAGCATATACTTGTTGGAATAGGTGAAAATAAGATTAGAAAAATAATTGTCACACAGAATCTGCAGGTGAAATTCAAGGATGCCATGTATGTCATATGTCCTCATAGATTGAGTCCACGGTGTCACTGCTTGACTCATGATTGCCTTGAGGTTGATGTTGGTGCAAAGAAATTCATCCTTTGTACCAAAGAAGGTGGTGAATCACCCAGGTCATATGTGGAAGAAGAAAAACTCAGAGCACATTTGCTTGGTTCTGATTTTAGTATCGTGGCATCGGATTATAAAAAGCAATAAGTTCTCAGAAGTAGACAGAGCTATGATTCTCTTTTTCACCTTTTGGATTCCCATTAATTTTAGTTTCTTTCTGCTATGGAAGCTGGAAGATAATACCTTGTTCTTAAAGTTTGCTTCAATTAGAATCAGCAGCTCCTTTCATCTCTTTTACTTTCTTGTTAATGTTCACAAAGCTTACATGAAATCTTCATTTTTAAGAATATATTTAAATTCTTTGAAATTATCATCCATATAGAGAGAATGGAAGGACAGTCTACTGAGCACCCTTAATTTTAATATTGATAAAAGGAGTGACGATGCCTTCTTTCTTCAGTGACTAGTTACCTACTTTTAAATCACAAGAGGAAGCCCTGGTTTTGCTGCAGCAGTTGCACAACAGTCTGTATAAACTCTTGATTTGGACTTGGCAAGTTCATGTGAGGTATGCACTGCACTGCCTGAAGAAGAATGGAGAAGTGGGATTTCCTTATGTTTGCTGATGAGCCAAGCATGAGAGACTGAGTTTTCTGTTAGACACAACGCTGCACATGCATGCATCGTCCCAGCTTCTTGTGTGTGTGAAATGTACACGAAGATGGGTTGAGTGAGTGAAGCGGGATCCTTACCCAGACAGGAAAATGAGGAGTTGGAGCAAAAGGGAGCTCCCCACTCCTGCTGTGTTTCTGGTGATCCTAAATGTCGTGCCTTGCACTGTGGTTCAGTGAGCTCTGAGCAGATTGGCCACAGTCTATTTGGAATTCCCACTCTATCATTTAGAAGAACTTTATTTGGCATGCTGAGGCTAAGGCTTGACCTCCTCTGGTTGATTCTAAATAACTATTGTTACTGACAGCCACGTCGCTCCTCTTACCTCAGCTTGCATTTTTTATTTTCAGATAATTCCCTATCATCTTCATCCCACAGATCGCTGCCTTACTTCAGCAAAGCACTAAGGAGAGATTTTCCACACAGCCCAGTTTGCACTGAATGAACGTCACTTCTCTAAATTAGATGTTAGTTTGATTTTGTGTTGGCATTGCCTTACAGGCACTGCAGTAACTTCTGTACTAAACAGCCCATAGTCTACACCAGGAGAGCACTGGGGGCAGCCAGTTCTAGAACTGCTATAGAATCAGAGAATGGTGTGAGTTGGAAGGGACATTTAAGGGACATTTAACATTCCTGCTTCCTGCAATGAACAGGAACACCTACAGCTACATCAGGTTGCTCAGAGCCCATCCAGCCTGATCTATAGGAAGCACTGATATGCACAGTGAGTGTATATAGGACAGGAAAACAATCTTCTCAGGCTAAAATTAAAGTGCTTTAAAACTGTGAAATATGATGCTATTGTACAGACTTTCAAACCCTGATTCTTTGTGAAAGTCTGAACTCACAGTATAGCGAAGTTCACTATTCTGGCAGCATTACACTTTGTACATTTCTGCCAATAGCTGAATTTGATTACTGTTGCTTTTGTGGAAATACTTACCTAACTGGAGGAGCTGCATATGAATTCCATCAGTTTCATATAAAATGAAGCAAATGCAAAGAGAAATACTGGCCTTCAGAGAGAACGCAGAGAAGTTTAAAACAGAGATTTCAAAATCATCTCTAGGTTTCATTTCTTTCCTTCTCTTTTCAAATGAATTTTAGCATGCCTAAAAAATGCAAGATTGTGACTGGGGAAAATAAACTTCTTTCTCTGTGTACAGTGAAGTCGGCAGTCCCATGCTGTAAGGGATGATGTCACACTGGGAGAAAGGATGGTGATGTTTTCAAAAGCAATGGGGGCAAAATGAATTCTCATTCTCACAATGCTCCCTCAAGCAGTAGTTTTGCACAAGCAGCATCTAGAGGAGGCATCTTGCTCATTCAGCCTTAATCCAAATACCAACTGCATCATCTCATTTCCTCTCCCTTCAGAAGGTGGAATGGTTTCTGCAGAGCTTCCTAGTATCAGTCCTGCCTCCTAAGAGAGAGAGACTCCTCACAATTTGTTTCCATTAATGTCAAGTTTCTGTAGGCTCCATTTTGTTCTCTGTGCATCAGGCATAACTCTACAGTATGAAAGTATGTATATGTGCCTCAGTAGTATCATATTTTGGGGAGACATAGCAACCCTCACCATTTTATAATAGAGTGAATTTTAGTTCTCCATGGAATATCACTGCATAAAAGAGACATTGTGGCTTGAGTGACTGTATTTACCATTATTCTAGGTACTAAGTCAGTAGAAAAAGTGTCCAAACACTGATTTTAGCTGAATTTAAATCACACTTCAAAGCTAGGATAGCAAGTCACTCCCTCTAGCCCCAGTCCAGCAACATGTCAATATTTATCCTATGGGAAGCCTGGCAAAACAGAAATATTATTTTTAGTGTAATGCTGCTATGGCATGTTTCTGTGAGCTCTTATTTAAAACATGTGAACAAAACTATAGAAAAAGTTAGTGAGCACTATGACCAATAAAAAGTACTTTACAGCCACACAGGGTTAACAGATTCAAGATAGGCCTTCATCAACCCTTAGGAAAAGTTGTGGCTGGAAATGAATCTATATCAATGATGAACAAGAACAAGATGCACAAGTGTATAAGTAGCATGGAAAATAACATGTTAATCATTTTGTAGTGAGATTGAATGGCAAAATGCATGGGATGGGATTGTAAATGATGATACTGGCATGGAAGCAAAAATGAGAATTTTTGATTGATGAATTAGACACTAATTCATTAATGCGATCTCCAATGTGATTAGCTTAATAACTTACAATATGTAAGACAAAGCATAATTTGCAGCCTGGCAATCACTTTCCTTAGCTTCCAGAGATATGAATTAAAATGTTTTTCACTCCATAATAGTGAACAAATTCATATTTTGGGTATAACTTCATATATTCATTCCAATATGGTTGAATTTGAATGTGTGAAGCTTTACAAAAACTATCATTAAAGAAAACAGCTTCTTAGATCACTACAGTCACTTAAGCAGCCTACCAGTGATTATAATTCGCTTTTTTCCTTGCCTGTTTCTCTCTAAATCAACCAAAACCAAATTAGTGTCATTTCCATAAGCTAATTTTAGCATAATAACAATGTTGTTGTAACTGAGGATGCAATAAGCATAAGGGTTCTTGACAGAGGAACAAGTCATTGTTAGATTAATTTATGTATCAGATGTAGAGAACAATGCTTTGGGCACATAGAAAAACCATAATTCCAATCACATTGCATTTTATGTGATCAGATAACAAAGATGAGCGTCAGAGGGATGGATTTACTATTTAACCCTGTAAACAATTTAAACACGTGAAAAAATAGGCTTAAATTATTTGTTAATAAGTTTGAGGTGGAAATTATCAGGCTTGTAACCATCAGGATAATCAAATTCAACAGAACAAATGGGACAAGAAATGTAAATAATTTAAGAAAGTTTTTACAAAAGTAAATGTAGTCAATGTAATAGCAGCAGACAGCATGCAGTAATCAGGAGTCCATTTAAAGACACTTCCTTTATGAAAACCCTTTGGTTTCCTTTCGAATTTTGTTTTCTCATGTATGTTTTCATCCAGAGTTTCAAACAGGGATTTCTCTAATTGGTCTTGTCCCACCGAGTACATCAAAGGTGAAAAGTATGGTGGCACCTGGGCAGGACCTGGAGGAATAAATCATATGTACATTAGCAGCACTCTAAAAAGGAAATTAAAAAGTAAAACTGCAAAACCTAATCCAGACTACAGTCCAGTGAACGCCAACATATATGATATGATTTGGTGAGACAGACTTCTGTTTAAACTTATTGTTATCACATGAACTGAAATGCCTTCACTTTTACAGTAGAAAAGAGGTTGAAACAATTTTTCTAAACCCTGGAGAGAAGCTTTGTAAGTCAGTGGCCTATAGGAGTTTGGGTGGACATGGCATTCCCCCTGCACATATGAAATACCAATTTTACTTTCATGGATTACATGTCTTAGAATTAACTTATTAACTTTGATGTAGTTGAAGCACACAGTGCGTTTGTTGCTGTATGAAAGTAACATCATAATAAGTAACATCGCATTTTACTTAACATTAATGGCATCATGCAGCAGAAAGTCGAGGTAATTTGAGTTTTAAAAAGAGATTTGTTTATTCTTCCTCCAATTTCCTTACATGCAGAACCGGAAGACTAGCCCAATGCTAAGCAATGAATGGCAAGTCTAAATAGTTGCAGTTTTGCAGACTAAGACACTATGTCTAAAAAACTTAATGCAAAAAACTGACTCTGAAATCAAATTGTCTTCCTTGTGGAATGTTCGGTAGAGCTATTTCAGAGTAGCAGGTACATCTCTCCATTTTCTAAGCAAACCAGAAGATTTATAACAGAAATATCCCTCATCATCACGCAGTAACAACCACTGAAGAAGTTGATAGCAATTACCATGGGATGGGTTACCTTTACACTTAAGGCAAGTTAAGTGATGCTGTAAAAGCTGTTGGACCAAACTCACAAGAAATTTGTGCTAAGAAAGAATCATTTATAGAACAATCAATGCTCTTCATTAGCCCTAGTTGCTAACAGCTAGAGAAATTATTCACTTTGATGGACAGACATCTAAGATAACCTCTCCTAAAAGGTGCCAATTTAAGAAGTAAGTTTAGATGTGCATATTTGAATTCCTTGATTTGTTTATCTGGTATTTTTGATCCCGGTACTAAAAAGTACTGATACTTGCACCCCATCAAAGAACTGTATTTGTAGCATGATGCTATGAATCCTGTATACCCTCAGTCAGGACGATGCATCTGTTTCAGTTTTACGTGTATGTCAGCAATGAAACACCGATTCACAGCAAAGCAGCCATCTTTCATGAATTTGTTACTAGTACTCAAAATGCAGAGGAGGAGACGAACTCACACCTGCAGTCCTTGCTACAACACTGCTATCACTGCTTTTCAGTGATGTATAAGCACAAGTCTGATGTTTGTTCTGAAACTCATGTACCTGTTTCCAGAGCTTTTAGATGCATACTTAAGGATTCAATGTTCTTTCCTTGCAGATTGCATCCCGGCTTGCTAACATGCCTTCTTCATCATTGCTCCTCTTAAGGAGACAAAATGTTTATTCAACAATGCATGTTCAGCATCAGAAAACCAGATCATATTCCTTTTACTTTTGTGCAACCAGGAAAATATTCCCAGCTTTAAATACCAGGGCTTGAGTGACACGTCAGCATTCTCAGGAGACTTCACTAAAGACGTATTTTCAGCACTGCTTTTTAAAGTGAGAGAGAGAAAGAGTGAGTTTAGGGCGGAAAGGTCTGAGACAGCTGCTGGACTAGTTTCAGACTGGCAGTACAGAAACAGAAAAAAAACAACCAGAAGTCACAGAATCTAGGAAAGAATGTAAAAGAGAAAAGAAAACAAGCAGGGAAGACTTTATATTTGTTACCAAGGTGCTTTTTTTCATAAAGCTCTCAGTAGCACTGAAATCACAGTGTAAGTACAGGAAAAATATATTTACCTTAGAGTTTTGTTTTCTTAGGAGTGGCAGGGAGTTTTGCAGACATCACACCTATTACCGTTCTGGTTCCCAACTGATTACTGAGGCACTAAAGTGTAAAAGGTCTCTCAAAGAAGTGAGCACTACTGACTGCATCATCATTTTGACAGAATTTTTCTTATGCAGAAGGGACTTACTGCCCTTTCACCATGAAGGAATCAGGTTGCCATGAGTCCAGCTGCACAAGATAGCCAAGCACGCAGAAGTATTACAATGGAAAAGTAAAGCCTACCTTTCCAAGGTCACAGAAAACCGACTTGTATTTCACAACAGAATGTAATGAAGGCCATGAGGTTGCCTGGAGCCATCTGAACACATCCAGTGCCTACAGTGCATAACCTCATTGCAATAAATCTTGTGCTAATCAGCTGCAATGGAGGAAACTCAGGATAATTTTGATGTTTCTTTCTATTTTTTCAGTGTTTTTACTACTCTAAATTTTAAATGAGGGGTGACATTTCCATTCTAATTCTTTAAGATTGGAGGCTTGCTATGCAGCTATTTACAAAGAAAATTCATGGAGGACGTAATAAAACATAGCATAAATTATAGTGTAACATTTATTTCAGGAACATTTGAAGAACACCCACCCAATCCACATGACCCTGATACAGAAAGCAAGTCTTGCACTGAGTTGTCAGGTTGTTTTTGTTTTGTTTTGTTTTCCGTTCTTGTTTTTCTTTTTGTTTTTTTTTTTGCATTATCTCTGATAAAAAAAGAATAGACTTTCTTTCAGTGATAGTACTGACAAGGATATATGCATTAAGAGAAAAAAACAATTCTGATTGTATTCGGGTTATTTTTCAGCACTAAAATGTGTTAACATTTGTTCAAATGGCAGTTCCAGTGGGAGTTCAAATGGCAGTTCCACTTGAACTGTGATTCTATGACACAAATTATGGTACTGAAAGAAGACAGTAGTTTTTTGAGACTTCTTTATTGTAACCTTGTCAGATCCATTTTCAGCAGTTTCTTCAGTTATGTTGCACGGAGTTTCACAGATGCTACAGATCTACACAAGTCTCACTGTAATAACATGTTCCAGGTAATTGTTGGTTTCTTGGAATGCATTTGCCCCTACTTCATGCCATAATTAAAGGAATCACATAAACTTTGGAACAATCTTTGGAATTCTGAAAATAGGAGTTTAATTTACAAATGCTAGGGTGGAATAGGAAATGAGCGAGCCAAAATCAGCACATAGCCATGCTCATTTGCAGTGCACTGAACAAGGCATCCCTTTTGTTTTGGCCAACAAGACTTACCCAAGGCATCTTTTATATATATTGTATAGTGAGAACAACACCAGGTCCTCTCCAAAAGAGCAAAGTATATTTATTATCAAGACAGGAAGGTATTACTTGAAACTAAATGAAAGGCTTCCTTCAAAGTTCAAGAGGGAACATAGCCATAGGGAAAACAACTTATTAGAAATGAGGCCTTCTCTTATAGCTGTTGAACACTATTGCTCAGAGTTGGTGCTGAAGTCCACAGTAAAAGCCAGGCTCAGGTGGTGTTTTGTTTCAAACAAACAGACGCCCCTAGGGGTGTGAAAGGATTATGCTGCAGTAAGAGTTCACAGAAAAAAATCTGAATGATGCACATGTACAGGGGCCCAAAGGGGAGTGAGAGAGATTTGTCAGGAATATAGTTCCATTGGACTGTTGAACTTGACATGTGATTGAAATCCAGAGGTCTGCAAGCCCTAAGCTGCTAACTCTTTATAGCAGGAGAAGGACTAGTGTGCACATCTGTTCTCACATTCCTGTTGAGGCATCTCTGTCAGCTGTATCTGACTTTCAGATGTTCCTTCGGTCCAACACAGTGCAGGTGTATGCTCCTCTGATGACTCCATCAAGGTCAACTGCGGGGTGCTCTCGTAATGTTTCTGTTGTGTTTTCCATTTGTACACTTCCTTTGCATTAAGAGACTGATTTTTGGACAAAAAAAAAAAACAAAAAAAAAAACCAACTCTCAAAATTTCATTGTAGAACCCATGGTTAAACCCAGGTTGCAGCTTATCAGATATATCATTTTTAAAAAACATTTCTATAGCTTTCCCAACAGTGGCAACTCTGATAAGTTAGTCTCAGCAAAGACTTTCTGAAGGTTCCTGTTATTTCCATTGAAACACAGAAAATAATACCATTTTCTATAACCCTTTGAGCCCAACTTGTCAGCCAGTTGTTCGCCCATCATATTATGTTTTTGTCAATCTGTGCTGGACATTTTGTGCAGAAGGATACCATGAGAGCTTTGCTGAAACTGAAAAAGATTACATCAAGTAGCTTCCTTTTGGGTAACTGTCATAAAAGAAATTATATTCATTAAACTGGACATTTTGCTCAAGAAAGTCCCTTCTTTATTTCTTGTTCCCTGTGACAGAGTGGAAGATGAATGGCTGAACACCAGCTTGCAGTTTACATACCTCTCCCTGAGGAACTGGATGACTCTGTTCAAATGTAAGGAATCCATATAATCATTTGTTTATCAGATTACCAATATCTGATTATGAGGGTTGGGATGATATCAGGAAGGGAATTCACATGAAACAAGATGGTTTTTTATTTACTTAGAATGTATTCCATTTCCTTTGGGAAAAGTCAAAGCACTAAGAATTAGGAAATAAATGGTGTTACATTAATAATCTTTCTAGGCCTATCATTTATATTTATTGTTTGCTCTGCCTCCTTTGGGTATGCTGACAGAAATACATGAATTTCACAGAGAATTCCACCTGTATGGGTAATAAAAGAGATGTCAGATGAGAAGAACGAGTGAAAGAGAAATTTGTAATAAAGCAATCCTCAAGTGCATTCAGTGTGCATCAGCAACAAACTGGGAAATGCTTACAGTTTTCTCCTAAACCTCAGAAGCCCACATCCACCTCAGGCTGAAAGTTCTCCTGTTTCAATATCTGGAAAACCTATCAGTTCTGTCCACTGTACTCCAGGGCTGATGCTCGCTGCTGCTCTGAGAGATTTTGCCAAAGAATTGAAACCAGGTATTCCTAATCATTCTTTGGATAACATAATCTGATCAGAATAATGACAGTTAATGTCCACTTGGCACACGATGATCTTTGTCATGGGAGAGGCACCTCTGTCTGATTTCCAGCTGCAGTCCCAAGTTTGTTTGTGTGTCTCATGGGTGAACAAAAGTACACAGCAGTGACAGAAAACATAAATCTTGCACTGCTCAGAATGCATTAATGAGCTGACAACAAGCCTGACTTCTTGACTATATTGTGATTACTGTATTATAATGCTCCAGGATTTTGTGTGGAATAAATTTCTCCTGTTCCCAATTCCTCAGTGTTTTCTATAGAACAGAGTATCACAGCATGCTGATGTTCATCTTGCCTTGCACATTTCATGAAGCCTCTGGGTTCCACCATTCCAGATCCACACTTCTAGCCACACAAAGATTTTTTCTTGCATCCATAATTTGCTGCAGATGTGACTCCCATGAATCTACCTGAAATAGAGACTGAGCACCCACATTGCTGCCCCTACTGACAGATCAACCTCATCTCTGCCTGAGAGCTTAACATTTCGTGTTTTACTTATGTGAGTATCTTTACTGATTACAATTGTGTTACTCATGGAAGAGAGAAGTCAATTATTATGCATATGGAAGAGCATCTGGAGTCAGTCCTATGTGGTCAAAGTTTCTTCCCACCTTTTTAGGACTGTCATATTGTTTTACCTTTCACTCCTCTTCCAGTTTGACTTCTTTCACTTGTTTGTGCCCTTTGTGAGGGGAACGCAACAGAAAAAGACTCTTATAAGCTTTTTTCCCAGTGCTATTGTAGGCTGCATTTATTCTTCCATTACATCTGCACCTGGCCTCACAGAAATTCAACTTAGCCCCAGATGATCCATTTTTAATGGTGCTTGTAGCAGGAAGCAATAGTTTGACAGTTGATCCACTGGCCCCACTGCAGTTTCCGAACAAAACTGAGTTGCCAAAGCAAAAGAAAATATTAGGGGAGGATAATGAGACTATACTATAAACATCTCCAAAGTTCAAATAAGAAAACAAGTTGGGGGCTATTAAATAAAGGAGGTTATTGAGGCACGCATCTTAGGCTAAAAAAATAAATCTTGAGATCTCAAGGCCAAAATAATGCATAGTATAATTCCTTTTAGCAACACTTCTGTGTGCTAGGGCAGTGGGAAGCAAAAAACACACCTGTTTCTGTAACATGAAATGCTACACAGTCCACATATCCAGTTTTCCCATAAGCTTTGGGGAGATGCAGGTGCAAGGAGCCAGAGGAAACAGTCATCTGTGCTGAGGCAACCCTCATGGCTCACCTCTGTGTGCTCATATGGGCTGTGGTGGCCATGGAGTAAGGCACATGCTGCTGTCTGCACTGATGACCAAAGCTTCATACCCTTCTTCACTTTCTAGGACTCCTGCCAGGTGAAATGGCAGAAATGGAACACAAACACATGATCTCCTTAACTTTATTTTTCCAGTACATGACTTTATGATGCTAGAGGGCACAGAAAAATGAATTTTAGCATAAAAAACATGAAACTATGCTGGGTACAAAAAGGTGAGTTTCAGCTGCACAGCTAAACCTGTACATATTTGTTCATGATTAAAGGTCTGCAAACATTTGTGTGTGTGTCCAAGGAAAGGGTCAAATCTACAGTGCAATCCAGCAGCACAATGTAGTCACTATCGACACCCATCAATATAATGGCTCTTCCAAGTTAGCACTGTTTTTCATCTCTTAGGTGCAAGAACACTAAGAATAGCATACAAATAATATCTCTCATTTTACAGAGAAAGAAAACAGAGCATCACAAACTTGCAAGCACAGCACGCTAGCAGTGGAATGCTGTACAAATGCAGTATAAGCAGGCATGAAAATGTAAAGTGAGAAGTTTCAACATCTTCATGGTCTTTGCATGTATCAGGAACAGTGTTCATTAATTCAGAAAACGACATTATGTTTATGGTGAAGATGAAATGCTACCAGTGGTTGTTTTTGTATGATGCTTTTCATCTTTTATTTCAGTTGAGAAAAAATCATTCTCAGATTTTTGACTGCAGCTGATTCTGACTTTATAACAGAATAGATTTCATACTACAGAGTTAAAAATGGAATGAGAAAAAAAATCAGAATGATAAAGGATTGATTTTTCAGACTTTTGCATTACCAGATGTATGAAGAAGGATGTCCTATGAATCACAGAATCATAGAATGGCTAAGATTGGAAGGCACCTGAAGGATCATCAAGTTCCAACCCTCCCTCCCTCCCCCTTCCAACAGGGAAGGTTGCCAGCCGCTAGATCAAGTACTAGATCAGATTGCCCAGAGCCCCATCTAACACTGCATAGGTTGGAGGTATTTAAAAAAGGAGGACCTGGCATCACTGAGGTGGCAGTAATTACTGCACTCAAAGCATAAATTGGCAGGAGCTATTGGGAGGAGAGTGGCAGCCTAACCTATAGCACTTATAGCTGCAGCAGGAAAATGGCTACCCACAGACAAATAGATTTGTCAGTGGAAGAGGCTGCAGAAAGATAGACATGCATCTCTTATCCAATTTTTTGAATACTCCACAGCTTTAATATCAAATTATAACACTGTATCTTTCCATTGATTACTATGAAAAAAAAAAAAAAGAAGAAGAAAAAGCAAAGCAAAAGTAAAACCGTGCAAACTCTCCCAAATAACACAGGGAAATATATAAGGATATGTGACACAGGAGATTATTGAAGTTGCCTTCAGGAGGGGAATGAGGTGGCAAGAATTTTTTCTTGAATATTCATAAGAGTCCAGAGTTTTGTTTGATTGGTTTAAAGTTGTGTTTGATGGGCTTAGAAACTGTGAAAGAAAAAAAAAAAAAAGAAGCAGAAATTCCATCCTGCTTTAATCACTGCCCCCTCCAAACTTCCCTAATGACTTCCAGATGCCTTCTTTTTATGCTATTGTTTTGGCACAGTTTCCAGACAACTTTTGGGTCTGTTAACACACACACACAGCCTCACTGCCCTCCTCTTTCTTCTAACAGAAAACATATTTCACTCTGGTTATATAAACGCGTAATGAGATGGAGAAATAAAAAGCCTGTTGTTGTCTCCCTTCAATCTTCAGGAATCTTTCTGACAGAAAATGGAGGAAATATATTCACATAAATTCCTTGACAGGAAAGAAGTGAAGGCATATTTCCTAAAATCTATTGGTGTTTAAAAAATGAAGCATAACGCTGAATATTAAAAAAACACAACAGATGACAAATGTATGACTACCCATAACAAAATGATTTCCACTGTGCTGTCTGTGCCATTGTTCTCCTGAGCCATCTAAAGCAAATCATCTTGCCCTGTAATGCTTCTGTTAACCCCTGCGAGATGGAGACAGGAATACTCGTCCACGCTATAAAAAGCTTTGAAGACCTTCAGATGTAAAGCAATCCTGTCTTCATAAAGGGCTGAAAGAGGAACCTAGGGAATTAGAGTCCTGACAGAATCACATCCCTGGGAAGCTGATGGAGCAGCTTAACCCAGAAATCATTCCCAGGCAAGTGAAGAAGAAAATCATCAGCAGTAGTCAGCATGGGTTCACCAAGGGAAAGTCATGACTGACCAATACGATAATTTGCTCAGTAGAAGAAAGAGTAGTAGATACTGCCTTCCTGGACTTCAGTAAAGGTGTTTGACACTGTCTCCTGTAAGATCCTTGTAGGCAAGCTGTTGATGTTGTCAGCTAGTCCAAATGGCTGAGCCCAGACAGTCGTGATCAGTGAGAGATGCAAAGTCCAATTAGAGGCCAGCAACTAGCAGTGTAACCCATCAGTCACTAGTGGGTCTAGTCCTGTATAGCATCTGCATTAATGAGCCAGATGATGGGATAGAGTGTACCCTCAACAAGTTTGCAGACAACACAAAACTTGAAGGAGCTAAAGGGTCATGCTGTCATCGTCAAAAGGCTGAAGAAATGAGCTGACATGAATGACATGGAGTTTGGCAATAAGGAGTGTGAGGTCCTGCTCCTGGGGAAGAACAACCCCTGCACTGGAACATGTTGGTCCCAAAGACTTGTAATGGAATAATTTGTTTACACTGGTATGAGGTACCAAGACACCTGTCTTTCCTATGTATTTATCCCCCTTACCATTCAGCACACTGACAATACAAGAAAGTACAAGTGCAAGAAACCCTCAGCAGGATGCTAACATGTTTTATAAGGAAAGCAATTTTAATTTATTTTTTCTGCTTTGTCATTTAGTAAGTTTAGATAGATGAGCTCTATAAAAGGCCTTCATTAAACAAAACAATGAAATCACCTGGATTTCACTGCTCTGAGAGTATTTAACTTTATACAAAGAACCTTACATATTCTTATATCTATATACATAAAGTTTCAGATGGCTTTGGGGCCTAAGTCAGATGTTTCATATCGGATAATACATACCATATCCCTTGATGTATAAAAGCAACAACTGCTTGAACAGGTGGTTCTGAGACTCCCTGGTCTTTGACAGGTTTTTAAGTTCTTGTTCACCAACATTTACATTGTCAGGAAAAGTTCCCAGCTTCTGCCAATGTTTCATCAAGTGGAGCTCTTAGGTAGACACTGGAATTAACCTTTGAACAAAAAGTCCATTAAAAATCTAAGACCCTGAGTCTATTAAATCTGATAGAAATACAGAGCTGACAAGTTATATATGACCCAACTCATTGTATATTTATGCAATTGTTTCTTTTTCTTCCTGAAGCTATTTTACTTGTATTCGCTTTCATTGAACTTTACTTCGCTATTTTCTTCTTTTTCTCCAATCTGATAAGATCATAATGAGCCTTGAGAATATTGGATGGAAAAGAACTCCACTATGGATTTCTTTTTTTCTTTTTTTCTTTTTTCTTTTTAATACAACAATGAAATGCCCTGAATCAAACATCTGTAATGAAAGATTTTTGATGGGCCACCTGAGTGACAATATTCTCTAGGCTGTTCCACTACAGGACTTCTTTATCTAACTTCTAAAACTCATCTCCAACCACCATTCTTATTCCTTCATGAAAATTTTAAGGTGATTTTCATGAACAAGTCTTTCCCCCTTCACAAAACTGTAGGAATTAAGTGCAGTGACCTGCAGTGATCTGTAATGTAGGATAAAGCTTCTGGTGACACAGCAGGAAACAAGGAATGCCCTTCCCATATGGACTTGTCATGAAGGAGACTACTTTATTTCATCCCATATTTTTGCAGAATTTCCCGCAAAGTTCTTTATGTGCAAGCTCCCTGTTCATTTGTCCCACACCTGACCCTTTGAAAGACTCTGATGAGAAATCTCAACACGGAAGGAAACAAAACTAACAGTGGCAGGAGATGAATTACCTCTTCATTCTACCTCACAACACATGAGCACACCATAGCTGATGTGACACAGCATTTGCACCAATGTTGTTTCATGCATAAAGCTGAATTAACTGACTTCCAAACACCCTGACCAGAAGATATTTATGTGACTCTGTGCTTGCTATTGATGGGGAGAGGTTTTCCAGTTCTTTTCATGCAAACTTTATTTAAAAAAAAACAAAACAAAAAAATTTCTTTCAAATCAGAAAATTTCCCTGAAGATTACTCTGCTTTATCGTAACCTTGGGCTCTTGTAAACTTTTCAGTAATGTTTTTAAGTGAAAGATTAAATAAAAATACTGTTTATCAGCCCCCATGTATCTTACTAACGACAGAAGTTCTTCTTCTTAAAAAAAAAAAGTATGGCAAAAAAAGAAAAAGTTTCATAGAAAAGCAGATTTAGTAAAAATGTTGTTCACTTGAACTAGCAGGAATTAAAAGGGAGAATGTAAAACTTTTCAGGCATTGTTAAATGCACATTTACAAAACCTTAAAAAAAAACATAGAAAAAGCCCTCAAAAGTCTTGAATCTTATTTTGCAGAACAATTTTCTCCTTCGTGCTTGGTGTCTCCTGTTCCTGAAATCTCAGTAACGTAAAGCTCTCCTTCATAGATATTGAGGATTCCTCTTTTGCATGACCATGAGCTGTGATATATTTACTCATGGAGATCCAGGGGGCAGTTTAGCAAAGGCTATTTTATGCTTTGCCCAGGCCTTGTGCTCAGCCCGAGTATGGTCTGTCATTTGCATCCTCCTGACACGTCACAAAGTGAAACAAGCCAGCTTCCCCTTGCAGAGCTGCTCCATGAGATTCTTTTAATCTGACCATGCACAGATGGTTCGAAGCCCTACCTCTATCCTGCATGTGTTTTCCAGATGACTTTTGCACTCTTTTGTTGCACAGCTATGTGAAACAGCTCAGATTAGGCTAAAAAAAAAATAATGCCACATACAGTGTTTATGTTGTGGCAAGGAGCAGGGAAACTTTTTCATGAGGGTGGGGAGCAGCAGGGAAGTTGAGACATTTGCTATTCATTAAAACTGCTCTTTCTAACACAGCTGAAGAGACTACTGCTCCTTCTCTGTGTGCTTTCCTAAAATAAAAACAAGTACCTTTCTGCTTAGCTGTAAATTCCTAGTTATTCACTTAGCTTGGTAACAAAATTATAATATTGAAGGTACAGCACAGAGAAGAGTCCTCTAGCTTTATCATGCTTCTTTGTGCTATTTAGAAACACCATAAAGCCACTGTCGTTTTGGATCTTACTTCCAAGTACTCCTATATTGAGGAATTTTATATTGAGGAATTTTATACTGAGGAATGGGAAGTCTCAGAGGTGGCAGAAATTTTCACTCAAGCATGTAAAGCACAGGCACAAAAAGAGAGGGGCAAAATGTCTTTTTCCAAGGTGAAAAGGAAAACGCTAACTACCTTAGTTTTCCAAACAAATCCCCAGGATATAGAAATGCGTGGGGTAACGAATGGGAAGTAGACATGCACTTGGAAGGAATGTTAGCAAAATGTATGCTTATGGGTTAAAGGCACAAGTGCTTGAATAGAGTGCAAGAAAACTTGCAGTTCAAAAAGCAGAGGATTCCCTTCCCCCCTGCTCTGCCTGCATATTTCTTCCAGGGATTTGAGAGCTGCAGGATGACGTGGAAGGGGGTCATAAAACCCTGAAAGGCTCCGGGTGTTCCACAGCCTGGCCCCGCTAACAGCAGCTCCAAACTCTTAAAATTAAAAGTCCCAGGGATGGGTGAGTCATCCTGCCTCCAGCTTCTCCCCTTTCAGAGGGATCAGGCAAGAGAGGCTGAAAGATTTCCCCTACATATTTCTCGATTTGCAAGCTGTAGTCAAACTCTAACAGTCATTTCTTTAACATTACTGAGAAACTGTAACAAAGGCAATAAAAGTCTGGCATCCTGAAATCTAACTGTTCGCTGTCTCTGAGCATTGGGTTGTGCCACTACCAAATTTTTCCTATGGAAAGAAAAAACCAAAACTCTTCATTCCTCCTCCTTGTTTTTTTTTTTTTTTTTCCAATTGTATGTGTGTATGCTGCATGGCTCTTAACTTGGAATTATTGACTCTCCCCTTGCCCTGACCATCACCAGGGGCATACAGCATGCGTACTGTACCATTGGGAAGCCGCGCTGGGAGCTGCCACGTCTCTAGCGCTGCAGCACACAAAAGGAGGCGGAGGTAGAAGCAATATCTTCTAGCTGACAAATTTGGAAATTCTAGTGCCACATCAGCAGAAGCCTATCCCAACACAGTGCTGTTCAGTCTGTAGAGAAGTGAAAACCTACAGTAAAAGAATTTCAAGGCAGAAAACTCTTGCTAAATGCCTACTTATTTCTGCTCTTCTTTCCCTTGTATCTCAGTCAGGCTTCAAAGGTAACATTTCTGACACACAATTAAATCTGCACCATTTAAAACAAAATACATGATTCCATTTAGGAAACTAGGAGCATACTACCTATATATCTAAAAGACTCACAATCCAGAAAGTTTTCTGTAGACTGGAAAATAACTGAAGTATGGGGATACTGAGGGTATATCTACACCACACTGTACAATCCCATGTGCAAATACCTGAGCTAATTTGGGAATCAAAGCATGACAGATACAGCCACCCAATGCTGCTCCTACACTCATGCAAATAGCCACAAGTCCCCACTGCTCCTAGTACAAGAACTGATTCAGTTATGTCACCGCAACTCCCATGTGGATATAAATTTCATTTTTAGCTAGCTTAGGTAGCACTAAGTTCACATTCTGAGTACCCAACATGAATGAAATATTCATATTTATCTAGATGCTAGAAAAGGCATTTTGAACCACATGCATGATGCATTACCTGGGTTTGGGCGATAAGGAGAGGTAAATGCAGAAAATGAAAGAGATAAGTAAGTTCTTCCCAGAAGTCATGTTTCATATACATAGGAGCAAGCTGATTTGGACATGTAAAAGCAGATACTGAAGTATCCATTTACTTCAAGTATTTTAGAAAAGTTCAAAGAAAACATAAACATAATCATTCAAATGATTGTTGGATCACCTAGAAAATAAATGCAAGTATAGAATTGCCTCAATTAATGACCAGTGTTAAGTCATCTCTCTTGCCTGTCCCTATGTGCCCTTCTAAATCACCTGAACCTGAACTCCTGATGCGGGGAACAGAGGCAGAATGGAAAAATCTGATTAGTTCACATGTTATTTACTGTATACATTCTGTGATTGAGTGAAATATCAAATAAAATGTGTTCACAAGACTCTTTGATGTCAAACCATCTTCTTCAAGTATCTTTGTGAATGTGCTGAACGCTAATACAAATTTAACACCTGTAACTCTAATGGCTATTTTAATGTAAAAAATTGAAGAGAGATGAAGTGGCTGAAGTGGCATGGAAGGACTGTTCGCCATTCAACCCTTTAATGCCAGGCTGGGGTAAGTATTTATTTTTCTGAAACAACATCTGGCTCCTTAATGAACTTGAAAGGTAGCTACGTTGGTGGTTTCTCATCTCTCATGTGGTTAGAGCTGTGTGTGGACAGCTTAAGAAGCCCATCATGTCAATGACTGATTCATTCAGCCTGAAGTATTTTTGTTGGACTTGGTGAGACTGTGGGATCTGTATAACCTCACTCAGGCCTCTCCTGAAGTAGGTGCTTAAAAGCATCTACGGTTCAGACCGGAAAACAGGACGGTATGTTTGTGTACATAAAGCTTAGCACAGCCAACCTGCCACCTAAACAGTCTTTCTGAAACAGTTTATCCAATTTATAATATAAATAAGAGTTAAAATACATGAAGGCCTAAATTAAAAGAACATTTTAGAGTCAAGCAACCAAATATTAAAAAAATGAAGAATTAAAGATTTCTGCGTGGAAAGGAAGTGTTCAGAATCAAGAAAAGGAGTAAAAGGTATAGCTTATTCTTTTCTTATCAAAAGTATTTTGGACACCTAACACATCACTCAGCAAGAATGTTTACGATGGCTGTAATTTTCTATTGAAAATTAATATTTTGATTCATCAATGTGGTATGTCCTCAAACTATTGTTAGTGCTCCTTCATAATAAATCATTCTTAGCAATGCATCTGTTCACGCTCTCTGCAAATCCTGGTGTTTTTCTGTTTTCCAGTATTTTACCTGTTCAGTGTGGAAGATAATGGGTATTAATAATTACATCAAGGTAGCAGAGGTCAGAGGATGAGGTTTGGGCTCCACCTGGTCCAGTTTGGCCCAGGCAAAATGTTCAAAAAGGCTTTCACAGAGACAGCAACCAGCAGATCTTGTGCAGATGAGTATGCATCTCATACTCATATTCCTCCATGAAGTAGGAGGTAGGAGATGGATCAAATCTAAACCAGATTCCTGGGAAGAAGAGACTTAGCTTCCAGCTCAGTTACAAAAAATAAACAAACAAACAAACCAGAAGTGAGAAAAAAAAGCAAGCCATTAAATGTGTAGCAAAATAAATGAAGTCTGATTTCCTCCGCCTCTGCTCAGTTACCTGGTGTCCACTAATGTGGCTGTACTGTTATTGTCACTCTCCCAAAGCAGGATGTAGAAGTTTTAATTCTTCAGCATCCTGTTTACATCAAACTTTTAAGAGCTTAATACTTCTGAGATCTCTAACCCTCTCTCAAGTGTAGTTACAAATGACCATGAAATTAAAACATTATTAGAATAGGAACAGAAAGAAAATGCCACTATTTAAGACTTCTTACTTTAAAAAATTGGTCAAAAAATAAAAAGCATTGAAGAATCACTGCCTCACATCCAGCTTTTACCTGATATGTTAGTGTGGGGAAAACTTTTAAATAAGCAGGAGAACATTTTTCTCTCCCTTCTGCTGACTCTCAGGTAAGTTATTCTCCAGTCCCATAAAGTGATAAGAGACAGGGTTCAGACTAGAATAACCTATATTCAGCATATGGGGCAAACAAGTTCTGGAAATCTGGAGCATGCACAGACTGCTTCAGAAAGAAAGGTAAAGTGGGGTCATACGTGCCTTGCCTACATGGACACACCTGTAAGACAGACTGCTCCATGACCCCTTACAAACAGAACATGGATTCCACCTGTACTTATCCCTAGCAAGCCCTCAAGGCCCTCCAAAGGAGACAATGGAGGAATGCAGCCAAGGATCCCTCTCAATACAGACTATGTAGCCTGTCCTAACAAGGATTTAGTGGCAGCCATGATCCTACAGCACACTTCCAGCAGGTACATTGATTCCAGACTCCTCCCTTTGAAGACCCATTTTTCCTGTAACGAGCCTATGACCACTGAATGAAACCACTGGACTTGAAAATCAAAACCCTCATTGCTACTGGTGAGTCAGTTTCTATTATGAGATCTGCTACTGAATATTTTACTTAATGGGGATGATAAATTCCTGGGACTCTATACTGACAAAAGTTCAGAATCTCTCCAGAGATTTGAGTCTGTACAAAGTGGGATACTTCTTACCCTGATGACCATAGATTTTGTTTGGTAAGGTATGATACGGTTCTAGGACAATTCATATTGTTTTTTGGATAAAGGCTCATATGGTGGATTTATCACCTGATGACTTCAGGATATGAATGCTAAAACAAACACCACTGGAGCAGACAATGCAGGGCTGGGAATCTGTGGTCTTCACACTTGCCAAAAAAGCAAGCCCTAGACTGGAGACAAAATACACTCAGGGTCCTTGGAGAGTGGCATAGTGGTCACATTTGCTCTGCTTTCCCGCAGACAGTTTGCCTGAGGAGGCCTGAACCTGTCTGCAGCCAATACTGTAGCTGCCCCTTCAGTTAGTGGGCAAAAGGTTTCTCTTAAAAGTTTACAATGAGGTTGTTTTCCCTTTAGTGCAAACTGATAACAACAACCATAAAAGCAGTTGAAATATTTTTGTTTCTCACTCTCAGGTAAAGAAAATAATGGCAGCATAATGACTTGCAAAAGGGAAATAAATCTTCCTGTTAAAAAAAAAAAAAAGAAAAGAAAAGCTTCAAGAAGGGAAGTTAAGCAGAGAGAGTATCACAGTCATTCTTTCCATAGCATTTTGTTTATACACTGAAATATTTCTTTCTGGCTGTGGCACTCAGTTGGCTACAATTTCTAGGTTAATGAGAAAGGCTTCGCCCGAATTCCATCTCTGATGTGTGACTGCTGCTTTTATGACAACAAAATGGACATGAAGGGGGTCCCACGTTTATATTAACTTTTCTCAACCACAAGTTGCACAATATCATTCATACGTAAGGTGAAGCCACTTGTGACTGGCGAGCCAGTGTACTACAAAGCAACATGAAGTTTTATTTCTATAAGGATGGAGCTTTGCCATGAGTGAGCCCTACAAATGCAGAAGACTTATCATTACAGATTCTGTAGTTTTGCTCTGAAGACAGACTCACTCCGAGACTCAGAGGCATCAATTGATAGATATGTACCCATCTGACAGCACCTGTGGGCCTGTCACCTCAATTCTAGTGACACATGCTTAACAACTGTCCATTCATGCTTCCTTTTGTCATCCAGACATGCTGATCTCTTTGGAAATAAGCTACAGGTTGGCAGGGAGAATTGACTCACCCAGACACTGGCTTGAATAGATATAAATAAATAGATCTAGAGTAGATATAGATCTTAAACAAATAGATCTAGTGACATTGTTCTGAATTACTTGGATTCTGTAGGACTTCCTGTACTTCTCACTGAAGCATAATATTGAAGTTAACTTCACAGAACACAGAGATATATGTCATGGAATGACAGAGGTTCCATAACAAGCAGAAATACAGTGCAGTTTATTTCATGAGAATATAGCTGCACAGTGATTAATTTCACCAGAACACAAAGGATAATTTCTTTCCAGTTCTGGGTGCCATGGGAGTCTTCAGTATGTGTGTTCACTTCTGTAGCTCATCTGAGATGTGATATCTAAGCAAATGAAGTTTTAATTCCCTACATATGACCACTTTGCTTGTTTACAGAAGCCTCCTCACTTTCTTATTCAACTGAAATAAAATATTTTGAGACGTAACACTGCTGTGTTCAAGCCTGGAACCTGCCACTCTTGTTTTATTCATTTTTACTTTTCTTCTTCTAAATGAAGAAATCAGAAATGATGTAGAGAGAGTCTAATAAATGTCTCCAGGATGGTAGGACTGCAGCACAGCAGGTAGAGCCAGGTGCAGGTAGGGGGTTCCACTGACAGTCAGAGACACAGCAAGGGACAAGCCAGAGCCCAGTAGTGGGTTCAAACAAAGTTGCACTGTGAGACCATGATGTCTACAACAAAAGTGGGGAAAAGACTGGTGGCCCCAGGCTGTCCTGAAATGGGGCTCATCAACCTGCAGATGGTGGTGAAGGTGCTGAAGTGAGACTGGTCACCAGTAAGGCTCATTGCTGGTTTCAGTGTCCTGTCCCTTCTTTAAGGGCAGTATCTTCTAAACTAGGGAAGATGACATGGATAATGCCACTATCTTTAATATACTTTGTCACTTTGTCCATTGGAAAGCCATCATCCTGACCTCTCCAGGTGTATAACTATGAAGAGTGCTTCTCATTTTTACATGCATCATTAACTTTTAGAATTGGAGAGGAAATCTGGGGAAGGCTTTGAGGATACCTCATTGCAGCTTCCCAGTATTTAAAGGGAACTTACAAACAGGAAGGAGACCTACTTTTTATGAGGGCATATATTGATATGACAAAGGAAAATGGTTTTAAACTAAAAGATGAGACATTTTGATTAGATATTAGGAGGGTATTTTTTATTCAGAGAATGGTGAGGCGCTGGCATAGGCTGCCCAGAGAGCTGGGGTGTCCCATCCCTGAAGTAGCTCAAGCCCAGGTTGCATGGTAGCAGCCCTGCCCTGGAACAGGATGGTCTTTAAGGTCCCTTCCAACTCAAGCCATTCTATGGTTCTACGACTCTGTTATTCTATGATTCCATGATTCCATGGTACCAGTCACCCTATCTTATTAGCTTTGAAAAAACCAACAAGAATCAGGATAATTATTTTAGCCTTCCCACAGTATATGCTCTACACGTCATCTCTGCAGAATGCTACATTCTTCAGGTAACTTTTCTGAAACTGAGCATTCCTCTTTTATTTTGCATAAGATATTTTGAGTGAATGAATTTGAATGAATTTTTCTGATGCAAAAGCAGTTTGCAAGCCACCAATGAAACTCCTACACTCCCACAAGCACAGGGAGCCAACACAGTTTCTTCACATTCCTATGACCGTCACGGAGATTGGACATACGTGGCAGATGGGCCCTGTGCTGGTACTCTGCCCAGGAAATAAATTTCAGCTTCAAATGTCAGTTGCTAACTTCAGAGGCTGAAAATCTGACTCACAAGCTTAGTCCATTTGGTGTCCCCTGCAGAACTGTTCTTCAGCGGTGAGGAGAGGTGGAATAATGTAGAAGTTGACAGACATGCAGCTCAAGGTTTTAATATTAAAGCTGGGATGCAAAGCTCACTGTAAACTGTGAGGGCTTACTCAGCAGGAAAGGAGCTATGGAAATTCTTGCAATGGGAAAACTGAACTTTCTTTCTCCAACTTCATTTCAGACTGCACAAACATCACAGGAAGAAAAAAAGAAACAAAAAGAAAATGAAAGAGAGCTTCTGAGTCTTCTTTAAATATTTGTCCTCTCACTCCTGCAACCTAAAGGGTAAATGTGACTGTCATTAAAAGAGAAATGTCCTTTCTTCTAGAAAAAAATATATAAAAAAGAAAAAAAGGAAAATTGATAGTAGCCCTTGAATAAACATCTAATAGGATTTCAGAGTTAAGGCAAGACTATACAGTGATTTAGTCTTGATTTGCATGTTCATAAGGAACAAACCTTCCATTAAAAAGAGAATGAACCCATATCCAAAGGCAGCCATTTTTTTAGCTTTGGAATATCCTTTTTTTTTTTTTTTTTTTTTAACCAATGTACCTTCACCAATCTGTTGATTCCTATTGTTTTTTGTTTGATGTCAAGACAAAGTTCCTGGGGTAGGAGGCTGGAAAAGAAAATACAGTCTCTTCCTACAAACTGTTAGCAGACTCTTGCTTTGCTTTGCTCACTTTAAGTATTTTGCTTAGTTTGGCTCAATGCTCTGTTTTTTCTGGAAACCTCTCATTTTTCTTTCAGTCTGCCTTCCAAAACCACAGAGCACTGAAAAAGAATTTCTACTATGGCTCATCTCTACTTCAAGGAATGTTAACTTTATACACTCCTATGTACCTGTACCCTATATTTTCAAGACTACATTCTCACAAACAAATAATATTTATCACCCCGTGTTTTTATTTATTGAAAAGCAAAGGTTAGAAGTTTCAGCTAGCTAACAGGGGACGATCCAGCTGGCATCTCTAATGGAAATGATTACCACAAAAACATTTGTGATCATTTAAGCGTGGGCTCCCATGATGCTTAGCAGAAAAGGCTGAAAACAGTTCAAAATAGATGTAGTGCAATCTAAACAGGAAAGGCAGAAATGAATGACAATTTGCAGCAAACAGAAAAAAAGTCTTTCTGAAAGTCCACTAGCTAGAAGATTTTAAAAGTTATTCCAGCAACTCTGTTACAGATACATGGAAAATTAACACGTCTGGAACCTACATATATTCTGCAGCTCAGCTGCAGTCAACCACATCTGTTTCTGGTTTAAGTTATACCTCGCTCTGGCATGGATTCAAAGAGCAGTAGTGGAAGTGAGTCTGGGTCTAACTTGGTGGAGTAAATGGATGCAGCTCTGCTGAGAGGTCTGAAGTGAAATCAGATCATAATGTGGTGCTACATTTCTAGCGAAATATATTTCTAGAGTTTTCCCTCCCTTTTACTCACTTTGTGATCAATCAACTCTTCTGCACAGCAAAAGTAGACTCCATAGCTCAGATTCAGGCTTGAGTGCTGTAACTTTATTTAAACTTCTTTGTAATGGTCTGCTGAAAAATAGAGTTTGAATGCTATTATATTCAGGAAGCAGTTTGTGTTCCTATCAGGACGCTCTCTTTTTTTTTTTTTTTTTTTTTTTTTTTGCATTTAAAAGGGTTAGTCACATATTTAAAACATTATTTATAAAATTAAGATCTGAGAACATATACATGTGTGTGCATTTGCACATATGTTTTGGTCACTCGTGAAGATTTTCTGTAGCCTATTTTTTATTATCTCAGAATCGTGCAGTGGTGTGGAAGTAATTAAGCACAAAGCAAACACAGAGCTACTGGTCATGAATGAGTTAAATTTTAAACGTTCATTAGAATTACAGGAATAATAGAGGTTTTTTTGTGTGTTTCTTTAGTATATATTTTTAAAATTCAGTCCTGGCAATCACAGTGATTTGCAGATAAAGATTTCTTTTCCTCCCTTTTCAAAGAAAAACACTGGGAAGATATGACTGCTGTTTAAGCATGTCAATGCTGAGTGACCAGTCCAGTCCTGTATATTCCTGACACAACCAGAGTCACTTCAGAATGTGTTCATTAAAGGTTTTTATCAAGCTGTAGCATACAGAGAAATGAAGCACTGCTTTACTGTTTATGTTCAGTTTGTCTTGCCTATGCACAGGTTAAGGCACAGCCTCACTTACAGCTGTGTGACATAGTCCAGGACAAAGCACAGGCTGGCTCATCTCAGGCATCACTGCAGCCCTAGGAATGAGCAGGAATGGCTGGGATCAACCTGCACATCCATAGCACCTGCTGTGTCAGAAAAGGACAAGTCAGACATTCTCCTAGGGAGATAACACAGAGGGACTTGTTCAGAATATTATTTCAGTCCATGAATCCTAACAGTATTTAAGAGAAAAAAAAATTACATGAGCTTTCCCTGTCAGCCAGCATAGGAATCTCCCTTTCATCATCATGCAGAGTGCCACGAGCTCTCCCCGGGAACCAGCTCTCCCAGATCCCAAGGAACTCTGTCCCCCAGCCCAGACAGGCAGTGAAGCAGGACTTGTGCCTCCCAGGTGCTGCAGCAGCATGACGGGGCTCAACGCCTGTGGGGGCTCAGCCAGAGGCTGCTGCTTGCTGAGCTTAACCAACAGTCTTTGCCTGCTTGGGGGAGTGTGCGAACACTGCCACATAGTATTTCATATTTCGCGTTCAGGCTGTTGGGGGAGGGCAGAAGGAGGCTCTTCTCATTTTTTTCTAAGAGCTGAACAGGCCATGCAACCTCAGAAAAGAAACGTAATGATGAAAGAATCCTATTGCAGCAACAGCAGCAGTGCCACATGGATAGCGCTGGAACAGAGCGCTCTGCCTGAGACAGAAGCAAACGTGGCTCAGCAGTCAGTTCTCCAACCAAGACTCTGGCTCTCAGAGAGAGCAATTTCAGGGAAACTTTGCCACAGTCCTGTCAGGATCAGTAGCCTTTATTATGAAAGCATATCCTGTTCATTTCTCCCCTTCCTTCATGCCTCCAAATCCCTTTGCTGAGGCACTGCCTGCCAAAGCTCTTCAGGGTCATGCTGACAGAAATTAGAAGAAACTTTTCAGACATCTGTACCACCAGGTCCATGGGCTACAAACAGGTGCTTCTGACCACTCTCCTCTTTAGAAATTGATGTCTTAATAAGGTTTATCAGCCTGTTTCGCTACTGAAAACTGTAACTGACTCCAGAGAAATAAAAAATGAAAAGGAAACTGCATCCGATATACAATACAGTAAGAAGAGGAGGCCCATTCCAGTAGATGTTCCAAGCAACTTCCAATATCCCATCAGTCACTCCTCAGTCGCATTAAAAATCAATCTTCATGAGATAAAGTTATTTCCAGCCTTAGACAAGAGCTGAAGCCAATTTTCCAGTTAATTTCTGGGTTGTTTTTTTTTTTCCCTGTTTTTTTTTTTTTTTTTTGGTGTGTGTGTGTGTGTGGAATTTTCTCATTTTTGATATTTCTATCAAAAAGATTTCCAGAGAAAGCTCATCACTTTTCTGATATTTTGCTAGAAAAAAATACATGTTTTATTTTCACACGCACCAGAGGGTTGGAGTCGTCAAAAATAGGATCTTTTTTAAGAAATGTCTGTAGCCAGCTGAAGTCACTTGGGCTGAGCCCAGCTTGAGCACAGAGGTCCTTCTGGGAGCAGCAAGGCAGGGAGGTTAAAAGGGTTAAAGTTCTGAAACACAATCCCTCTAGCAGTGACCCTACCCCAAGCTGTAGGCACAGAAGTAATCTGAACTGCCACTGAATCTTGGTTAGAATGATTGTTTATACTCCACATGTGCAGAGGCACTTTACACTTTCATAATTTAATCCCAGTTCTAAAAATACTTTGTATTTTCCTTTAGCTGCATGTCCTGGAGTCAGGTGACTAAATACATATGTAAGATTTACATTTGAACAAAATCAAGTTCATCTGTAACATGTATGTTCAAAAAAACAGGGAATGAACAGAGGAGGCCAAGTGTGCACCTCACATTTCACATGTCACGATTTTTAAATCAGTCTCGTGATGAGAGGAGGGGATAGAAGACACTGAGCCAAGGTTCACTTGTATTATCAGAAATGAGATCCCAAATCATCCCTCCATGGTGCCATTCACAGCATCTCACCCTGAACCAGGAGCCCTGGTAATCTTTTATTATAAGAACCTGTGGAGTGACTTTAAAATATATTCTAAAATAATAAAAAACAACTTCGGACAGAAAATGTATCTGTTGTGGACCTCTGGAACACATGTAGAGTAATGGCAATATATTTGTCTGTCAATAGGAAGTTACACTAAGCTGAGAGATGATACTGCCCAAAAAGCACAGTGCACACGATGCAGTTAAGATGGCTGAATTGCCACTGGAGTCTAAAATGAAAATTTCACTCGATATTGTGTTTAAATAAGAGGAAGGTTGCTAGATGCCACAGACAGTTTAAAACTACAGTGCAAGCATTCCTTCCCAACTGCCTTTCCTAGGTATCTTAGCATTGTGTATATATTTAGTTCTTTAATGTGTCTGGTTAAAAAAGCCCTGAGCTGTGTGGATTTCATTGAAAGTTAAGTGGTCATTATGCTGACCAAAGGGTGTGCCCTTCTCTGAGCTTTCAATTTTGGGGTCCTTTCTTATACGCCACAAGCTAGCTGCCTGTGAAATGCTGCACAGCACTGATGAGAAATGGAGAAACAGGAAAACAGGTTTTGGTATCCAAAGGTGTTTCAAACAAAGCAGTTAACTCAGCCCTGTATTGTTCAGACCACTGTACTCTTCAGGTGAGCTAAAGCATACAGCTGTCCACTTCTGCTCAGGCTTCCATCTGAGACTAATGTCTCTTCTCTTCTGAAGGGATGCACAAAAGAGTGGCTTAAATATAATTATTTGCATTCAACAACAATTGCCTCTCACATTTCTGTAACAGCCAGAGTTTCACTTCCATCTCCCTGCCCTCTGACTGCACTCCAGAATAAGGAGCATGCTCAGGATGGATTTGTTCTGCCTGGATACTGAAACTAAGGAGCTGCAAGCAGCTTTAGTGAGAGGAAGGAGGGGAGACGGTTGCAGCCATACAGAGCTTTCAGAGGGCTGGACAGATTCTGTACTTCCCAACAGCTGCACTGCATCAAGGCAAACCACAAAATAGTTTTGCAGCTACTCCCCAGAGCACAGTGGAAACAAAAGTCAGACAAGGCTGTTAGGGGTGTTTCTTTTTAATGGTGGAAGGTAGGACACAGAAAGGAAGGAAAGAACAAAACACTGTGACAACACACCACTGTGTATAGGCTGCTGTAAACGTATAGGTAGCTGGCAGGAACTTGTAATATCAGGTATTACCCATGTGCTGTGATTCATATGCTGAATTTACAGGATGGAATTAACGGAGCAGTCAGATACAGTACCAAGTTACCAATATGGGTGTCAGCAAATGTAAAGGAATATCCGAAGATACAAACAATGCTGATTATTCAAATTGGTGGCACTCTGGTAAAAAAAAAAAAATCATTGAATTTACTGGTTACTCCAGATTAAAACTAGTGTGCATGAGGGAGCCTTTTCTGTTACTTTTCAGAAAACTGACGTCAGTTATTTGGTATTTATTCTCTTTCACTTATAGTTTGTGAAAATACAGGTCCTGTAGTAAGAAAAATATGCCTTTCTGTGCTTTTAGCTCTTCAGATGCTCAAGTACTAATGAGAGAGTTAAAAAAAATAACTCCTCCCCAAGACCTAAAAAACTGCAGCTGAAATGGTAAGAGTGTCTGAACTGGTCCTGTCTCCCTCCCTGCCCCCATTCTTCAGACTGTACTTAACTTACATAAACTATTTGGGTTGGAAAACATTCCTTAGGTCTATTCTGACTCATGATTTCTCTGCTGCTTTAAGATCCTTAAAGCACCAAGCAAATCATCATGAGTTTCAATCTACCTAATCTGACAGAGAAAAAAGAAAGTCAAAGAGGCAGCTCCTCAGTTCCTCGAGCACAGAGAGCTCAGTCTGAAGCCACTGCGTTGGGTGATGGCTGCTGCTGCATTACGCAGGGGCCCATTCCTAGATTTCCAAGTTGCAAAGCTGGATGCAGAACATGGAACGCCCACTTCTCATTCCAACATTTTTTCTACTTTAAAAAAAAAAAAAAAGTTGGAATCAGTACATCAAAATGTAGCCTTTGACCAGTGCAGAATAAAAAGACTGGTAGTTCCACATAAAAACCAAAAGGAAATTGATGGTGTAACAGAGAGCACTGCTCTGGTATTGACACTACAACAAAACTCTCATCTCTTTAAGATTAACACGTTTACTTACCAAACAGTTCCACAAAGAACAGATGTAGGTTCTCCTCTCAAAGATAGCACAGTGAACTTCGACAGTCATATGGATTTAGACAGAAACAGGTATAAACCCATGCATACAAATCAAATCAGTAGTTTAAGATATGGTTACACAAACTATTTATGGCATTGTCAATATGCACATGTTCAGTTCACATAAAATGCAAACTAATACAATTTACCTTATCCTTTAAAGGAATGGGAATCAAGTAATCTCATTTTCTTATGTTTGTCACAGATTTCTTAATCTCACTCAGAGATTGCAGCTCATGCCAGTGCCAGATCCCCTGTTAAACCACTGGTATGCATTACTTGTGATCTTGTTGTATGCAAAGACCAGAGAAGACTGATAGGGCTCCACATTTCATTTGCTGATTAGTGTGACCACTTCCCATCCTGGGCCAGCAGCTCTCAGTTATCCCATCTGCATGGGTATCTCACACAGAACAATCCAAACATCATGTGGGAAGTGATGTCCATTTCATGCCACATCTGTGTCCATGCACACAGAGCCAGCTGTCTGCTGGCACAGCCCCTGACACCTTGCTGCAGCATCTCTCACACAGCACACTGCTCCTGCTTTCTCTCACAGCTGGCACGCAGCTGCAGGTCCAGGCCCATCAGGAGAGAGGCAGATGTTCAGTGCAGGATGAACAGCAGCCATCTCACAAAGCTCACCTGGGTGAGCATATCCAGCATCAAGCTCACTACACACTGCTGCACAGTCCAGAAAGGATACAGGAATCCAAATCAGCTAGAATGCTATGGATTATGGAACAAGACATGGAACACTTATAAATTATGGGACAAGTCCAGTAACAATGAACCCTGCTCGTGTGCTGCTTTCTTGAAAGGTGGTGATCTGTAGAGCAGATGATGACTAAAGGATGGTTCTTGGAGTATTGAATACTTGCTGTGAAGTAATTACCACATGTAGTTAGAGCTGAGTGAATAAACTCAACACTGAAGGCTGTAACTGGTTTTAGAGCTCAGTGATAGCTTCTGCTTGTGCCAAAATATTAACATTTCTGTGTCAGTTGAAGGTAAGGCAGGGCTGTCTAGAGGAAGAATATTTAGCTCCATTGTTGAACTTCTTATCTTCAAAGTCCTTTGCCAGCATGAAGCTATTAGTATGCCTCACACATCTGTCAGTCATGTAAATGAAGGCTCTTACAGGCATCTTGGAGGGGAAGAAGCAGAGATCCAGGAGGTAAATTACCAGAGGTTTTCTGGTAAATTGGTGGCTTCACATGAAGCTAAATGCTTAAGTGTTGGTTTTATAGCCAATGCCATCGTGCTGCCTTTTTGTATTACTTGTTTGCAAATACTTCATTTGTTGCGTGAATTTAAGAAATTATCTGAAAGCTTAATGAACCTTTGAAATTAGGAGATTTGAGCTCTGTTAAATTGGCAAATAGGGTCTGTACCTAACTAATCTGAGTCCCTTGGCAATATTAATGACCTGAAATCTGAATATTGGGGCATGTGATAGGCTTATTTTGCAAATTATTAAACAAAATTCTGACCAAAATTTGATTAACTGCTAAGCAAAGCTGTGGAAAGTGAAAAAACAACATGCGTTGAAAGCCAAGAGCAGAAAACTATGAAACTAATACCCCAGAGAGTGAATGTAAAGGTGCTCGTTGCTTCACTCAGTCCAATTTTGGCAAAGATGTTGAAAAAGAGAGCCAAATTCCTGTCATTTTTAGTAGTGTGATCCTTGCACCAATGAAACGCTCTGGCGTACTGTGATAGATTTCCTCATCTGTAAATGCGATTGTTGTTTAGTTCTGGGTCTCTGACAGGTGAGCCTCTGCTCCTGTTCAGGCCTTAGTTTAGGAGCAATTGTTACTTTTGTGAAATAAGAACTGAGAAGCTACTGAATCTCACCTTCTGAGGCTATCCAGACTATCCAGTTTGCAGCTCCAAATTATTCTAAGGAGGCATTGTGCTATGGAGAGCTTGAGTAGGGAATCCATGCACTTGAGCACTGCACCATAGCATTTCCTTATAATGCATGATCTTCTTTGCATAACCTGTGGTCACCTCAGAGCAGTGCAACCTGCTTGTTAGTGCCATAGCCCAGCTCTTCACCACCACCTGTACTACAGGACAGCATGGCATCAGCTCCACTATGCTAGGTTCCCTACACTGTGTCAAACACAAAACCTGATAGCTTCCTGACGTGAATCCACTGAGATTTCCACTGTTTCAGGACTGGGTTCTGCATGCACACCAAGACACCTTACTTCTTAATCATTCTTTCTGTAATACGTAACACTATAAAAATGGACTAACTATATATTAGCATATACAAGACAGCAGAAATATGAAAATGCATTTTTTATCTTGAGGTGTTCTGTGCAAATCTTATCCATACCCCCTAATGAGCATCTCATTTCATGTCATAAAACAAAAAGCACTTTAAAACGAAGTAAGACATCCAAAAGTAATCACCCCTCAGTTGATTTCCCCTCCATTCGTACTTCAGGATGAGTTCTAGCCACACAAAAAGCACAACAGACGTCTGTCCATAGCTGCTGTAGGACATGAAGGCATTTCAGACACATGCTGAATGATTTTTTTCGTGTGAGATGACAAGAGGTGAAAAGTTTTGAATTCAGGGAAAAGCCTGGACTGACAGGGCTATGCAGTTTCTGAGTCTTGCTAAAACTGGTTGCCGCCTCAACTTTCAAAGCAGGATTCAGATGTATCTGAAAACTACACCCAGTGCCTGTGGGAATTCAGCTGTCTCCAAAGTCAGCTTTAATGATGTGCACTGTCTGAAACAAGCCTTCACTTGCACTGCTTATGTTAGACTGTCAGCGTGCATACCAAGCTGTGTCCACACAGTGAAGGATCAGGGGAGGCATTTCCTTCACCAAGACAGATATTTTTCCATCAAAGTTGCATACTCTTATTTGTAGCTGGAAATTGACATGGGAAACTACTATCTATTCATGCTTACTGAAACTCAGAACCTGAGGATAAAAAGACTGATTATTTTTCCATCAGCTATAAACAGTCTGATTGTGTTTTTTAAATTATTATTTATTTATCTAACTGTGCAGCAAACCTTTTCAATAGTTAATTTCAAGGCAAGGTGCCAGTGTCTCCTGTAATGTTGCCTGTGTGATTTTGATTGCTATAATAAGTGTGTCAAAGTGATAACTAGAGCTTTATCTGACACTCTCCAGAAACTTTTGTACAAATACATTTTACACCAAATACAGCCCATGATCCTGTTGCTTATTTTCAGCTACTCCACTGATCTCTCTCTTATATTTTCCAGCGCTTCTTTTATTCATGTACTTCTGAGTTCTAAACCTTATCACTTCCAAACCTGTCAAAAATATGAAGGAATAGACCTGTACACATCTGCTACAAATTGTTTATTACATTTTCTTTTTCCTTTTTTCTGTCTACAATAGAAATTCTGAAAGTCCTCAGAATTTGAGTCCTCTGTTGCTGTCACTTCACAGTGCTATGCCATAATGATGCAGTAGAACTTTTAAAATGCTATTATTTTACCTCCATTTAAGCAATGTGCTGTTTAACAACACGACAAGCTTGACACCACATGAAAGACTTGCCAGCTTCTTTGGAACCTCATTAATATTTGTGTTTGTATAGGGAAAGTATTCTCACCAACATCACTTCAGATTGATTTTACTGGAATTCACTGCAACTGATCCTTTTTAAAGTACTGTCAGCCTCGATATTATTTTTTCTTCTGTTTTTTGATGAGAATCCTGTGTCCATACACCAAAATTCCTATAATGGAAAATGGAATCAGCCAACAAAAGCTGGTTACAGCAAACAAACAAACAAACAAAAAGTTTATGATGCGTCTTGAATGCTTGTGACATTTTTCTGAGACTTGCAGCTATAGTGATCAGTGGCCTTGCTCTGCTACTTCTGAAGTCAATGGGAGTTTGTATTATATCATCCGACTGAAAACAGAATCAGAGCCAGTGTGGAGGGCCTTTTATAACAGCTGTGTAGACTTACCCTTGACTAAATGGAATGGAGGTGAAGACCAAATGGTCTTAAAATTGTTTTAAAATTAACTCTCAGTTGTAAATTAATCTAGTATTTAATTATCATATAACTTTACAGGATAATGGTTAGTGTTATAAACAAATAGACTGAGCTGACAATGATCTTAAAAGTAGTCTATGTGTCCTGAATTCTCATAAGCCATAAATTGGTTTGGCTGTAGCAAAGATAAACTCAGTCTTCTATAAATATGTGGACTAAGCCTTTGTTTTGACCTCCTCACTTCCTAATTATGTAATCTTTGAGAAACAATAGAGAAAAAGAAAAAAAAGAATAAAGAAAGAAAAACTGTACATTTTTAATGAGTAAACAGAACTTAGGAAGCTCAATGACAGTGACTGCAGAAGTCATCCATTAGAGGCGGATAATCAAAACAAGATATCCCAGTTTCAGTGAAGCAGCTTTGAGTAATACTCTTTTTTGTCTCAAGTATAATTGAAAAAAAATGTCAATTAAATTTGTCCAGTGATATCTTTAATAGCACTCCTGCATGGGCTGCTGAGGCGCAACTCTTTTCTGTCTGCCTACAAGCAGCTCCTTCCTGAGAATACAAGAGCATTGCTCCTACTGAGAGCAATGATGATGATTTAAGTGTTCACATCACCCAGGGAACAGGAACTAAAGGCAGCAGTTGCTATAGCTATTCATGTAGAACCTATTTATTTCTCATTAAAAGTCAATTTGATGGACTATTCTCCAAAGCCATTTTAGATGTTTCTGAAAGAACTTTCTTAGAATATCGAGGAAGTCAATGGCTATGGGCTATTTGCACAAAGAACAGCACTCCTGCTTTCATACCTTCAGGTGGCACTGTACAGGCTCCTTCTAAATGCTCGTCCATGTACAGGGCCAAATAATGACTGTGCCATGCTCTTAGATTTCTGTATATCCTCAGCTGCACAAGAGGATGGTGTCCTGCTTTGTTACTCATCTTTTGTTGCCATGTAGTTGGGCTGTATCCATTATCTAAATAAATGTGCAAAGCTTTGTGTTGGAATAGATGCAAAGAAACCAAAAACTAATTGCACCACCCACAAACACTCTGGCTGTCCATTCATCTCAGTCTGAGGAGAAGTGGGTTCTGAGACCATGCTAGACCCATCTACTCAGCCTGAGGTATGAGGTTTGGGGAAAGCCTAAAAAGATGCAGATTCTTTCTCTGAGCTCTGGCAGTGCTCTACATGTTCTTGTAATATAAGTACTAGCCAAAGAGTATTAAAGTGGATGGATGGATGGATGGATGGATGGATGGATGGATGGATGGATGGATG
>NW_024962334.1:27582297-27726917 GCF_019238085.1 Lagopus leucura | reverse complement strand
ATGGATGGATGGATGGATGGATGGATGGATGGATGGATGGATGGATGATGGATGGATGGATGGATAATAAATTTGGAAAGAGCACTAAGGGCAAAAGCTTCCCAGTGTATGTACTGAAAACAGTTATAGCTTTCAGAATTTTAGGTCTGCATTCTCATAAATTGTTCTAAATAATAAGAAACAAACCTGCTTTGACATTACCTGGAGAGTCATTTATTTCAAAGCTTGACTTCACAGAAAATTTTCCAAAGATAATTTCTTATTATAATTGATCTCAGCTTAAATTATGCCACAGGCATTACTGGCTTCACTGTGAAATAATTCCTTTAAATAAATATGATGCAAAGGGAAAAGGAGTTCTTAGATATTTCCTTGGTAAATTGGCTGATCTGTTACCTTTCTGTTACGCTAATGGCTCCAAAAGCAGTAATATTACTTTTATTAATTCAGGAGTAGAGATAAAATGAGTTTCCTCTTCTCCCTTACTATTTCTTTCTTCAAAAATAAGAAAAAAAAAATTATGGATATGTGTTAGATAAGAAAATGTCCAAATGGTCCATACCTTGTGAACAGCACCACTGTTATCAAAGCTGCCAGTCCTACAGAACTTCAGTTATGGTTTTTTCAGCATAGGAGACCTACAGTCATGGGGAAAGAGCCATACCACTGAATTATTCTTCTGTATCTCCAACTCCTTTTTTCTTTCTTCTAGGCAAGGGCATCCTTAACTACGTGCTCCAATCCTGAAATGGTTGTAGAGCACCAAAAATGTATCTTTTGAAGTCTGGGAAGCTGTAATGCACAATGTGCATTGCTGAGCTTTTGGTTATATCCCTCTCTCAGCCTTTTGCATTGTGGTAGGAGAATAATTGAAATTCCATGTCTTTGAGGGTTTTTCTTTTTCCGAGGTAGAGAGAGGGAGACATCTTTTCCGTGTGAAATTTGAGGATGGAGGGAAATGGTGGTTTACTTTGGTTTGATCAGGATACGTGTCCATGTTCCTGTAGCTCCAGAGAATTCCATTAGCAGAGAAGGGCTTCAATTGTTTCTTGAAAATATGCATTTAAGTAGGCAAGCAGTAGTTACCTGACATTATATATACACCATTAGAACAGATTTCATCACAAAATGCTCTGAATCTCATTATAAGCAGGCAATGAGTGTCCTGCTGATGCAACAGCGAGAATTCGTTGGACCAAATGAAGAAAAACTGTGGCTATAGGGTTAGATGATTGATTTCAAGGAACAAGACTGAAAAAAACTGCTATTCACTGGAAATGGAGAAGTCGGGAAATAGTCATTCTTGGACTCAAGCTGCAGTCTAATTTCAATTATTATTTCAAGTTATCTGAAGCCTGCTAAGTAACTTTAGATTTACATGAGCTTTCAAGCAGCTCACTTTGCTGCCCAGCTTAATTTTACATCCTATTTGATTTAAATTGTTACAATTCACACCGAGGAAACAGTCTGAAAGAGTTGGGTTCAAGCGGTACACATTTATTACAGCTTTTGTATCCCCATCCACGCTGTGCGCCCACTTTGCGGTCAGACATTCTTTGTTGGATTCCCTTTCGCTAGTGCTGCGTTTCAGCCTCCCCGCAGGGCTGCATTCAGCCGGGCAGCTCCCGGACGGGCTGCGGGACCCGCCCGTCCCCCCACAAGCACCGCGGCCGTTCGCGGCTCGCTGAAGCGTCTGAGCGAGATCCGCCCGCGCGGCGACCCGCACCCGCGAGGTGGGTCCACCCGGGGGGAGGGAAGCGGGCCGCCACGCCCTCCTCTCCCCCTCCGCCACGGAGAGGGGCCCGCGCCGATCCGGGACTCCCCTCAGCGCGCGGAGGGGCCGGCTGACTGCTTTGGCACCGGCGGGCACGGCACCACGTCAGCTCGCATGGGCTGCGCGAGGCCGGGATGGGCGACCCCAAGTGATGCAGCCAGCCGGCGACGGGGGAATGGGGGAGTCTGAGCGCAGTTCTTCCCGGCCTCCCTGAGAGCCGACGGGCGGCCTGTGCGGCTCCCCACCCCGGAAGGCAGAATCAGACGTGGCGAGATCCCCTCGGCTGACTGCCGGGCTCGCAGGGGGGCTGCGGGGTGCCTTCCCTCCTCCGTCACCACAGTCACCACACGGCTCCCGGCTCGTGGGCAGGGTGCGCTGGGGACGGGGGACACCCGAGGCGGCCCCGTGCCGCACGCTCCGAGGCCGGGAGGGGGAATGCGCGTCTCCGTGCCCGCAGGGACCTCCGTGAGGAGGACGGACAGCCGCGACGGGAAGGGCTGAGCTGCGGCCCCGCGTCCGCCGTAGGGAGCGCGTGGCGCTGCCTTCGGTAGGGCGGTACGAGGGCTCGGGCAGGGGGTGCAGTCCTCCCCCGGCCGCTGCCCCAGGCCCTGGACAGCTCCCGCTCCGAGACCCCTCGGAGCGCGCTCCCGGCGCTGCCCACCGCCCGGCGAGGCCAACAAAGCAAGGCGAGGGGCGGGGAACGTCTGAAAAAAAAAAAAAAATCAGACGGCGAGTCAGATTTTCCTCCCGAAAGCCTCAAAGTGTCCACGTCCTCAAAGCATGGAACCAATTTAGCGCCGCCGCCTTCCTCTTCCCTCCCTCTCTCCCTCCCCCCCCCCCCCCCCCCCCCCCCCCGACCCCGCAGCCGAGCAGCGCGGGGATGGGGCCTGTGAGCACGTGACAGCGCTGGGAGCCGCGCGGGCCCCGCGGTCGCCGCGCGCCCATTGGCTGCAGCGCTGCCGGTGCCTCGCAGCCGCGGGACCCTCCTGCGGTATAAGTAGGGCGGAACGGGGCTTGATTAATTTAGCATCCCGGGCAGCAGGTTTCTGCTAAGTTTGGAGTTACTCCTCGCGACTGTATGCCCGCGTCCTGCACGTAATAGCCAACCACGTCCGGGGGCTCTGCAACACAAGGAGTCTGCATGTCTAGCAAGTAGACATGCTCAGCTTTGTGGATACGCGGATTTTGTTGCTGCTCGCAGTAACTTCATACCTAGCAACAAGCCAACGTAAGTTCTTTCCGCTTGTTCGTGGCATGGGTGGCGGCAGGGGGTGGCTGTCCCGCTCTGCGCGCTCCGGAGACCCTCTCTAAAGCTGCCACCTCCGTCTCAGAGCGGCGCCTCTAGTTCAGAACTACCAACGGATGGCAAAAGGCCAACGAGATAACACTCCCCCTCCAAAAAAAAAAAAAAAAAGAAAAAAAAAGAAAAAAGAAAGAAACAGAAGATGCGCTCGCATCCCAAGGAGCACGCAAAGCCCTCTTCCAGGTGCAGAGGCACAAAGTCCTGGAGCAGAGTGCTGGCCGGGATGCACCCACTCCGCGCTCCCCGGACCGGGGCGCGGCTCTTCCCGTCCCTCCGCCGCTTTGTGCCGCGTCGCCGCGCGCCATGGCGCCGCCTGCCGGTCGAGCGCGGAACGGCCGCGCAGCCAGTTCCCAAGAACGGGGGTCCTCGCTGTCCTCGGGGGTCTGCTGAGAGGGAAAGGCGTTACGAGGCAGGAGAGGAGAGGACGAGCAGGGATATCAGCTCCTGTTGGAGATTTTAAAGGGTTCCGCTCCCTGGCATGAGGATTTGGTTCTCCCGCGCTTTGCTGTGGGAGCAGCGCAGTCCCTCTGCACGTACATTGATAGGGAGTCTCCCCCACGCGTGCCCGGGGGAGAAGCGCACTTTTCCCTTGCCTTTCGCCGTGCAGCACTCAGGGAAACGCTGCCCCAGCCTCCCCGCTTCGAAGAAACTGCTTTGCGGGGGGAGGGGGGAGGCTGGCTGCGTTACCCGACAAGGACCCGGCCGAGCTGCCCGTGGCCGACGCCCAAGAGCTGCGGCGAGATCGTGCCCGGCGGGGGGCCCCGGTCGAGGCCCAGCGGGCTGCGGGCCGCCCTCGGCCCCTCGCCTCCCCCTGGTGACGGGCGGCGGTCGGAGCGCCTCAGCCGGAGCTCTTTGGGTGGCTGAGGGGGCTCGGCTGGGAGTCCCACATACCCCCTGTGCCACCATCACCTGAAAGCAGCCACTTTTTGCTGTAGGCAATCTGTAATCCACCGTACTTTAGTTTAGTGTTGTTCTGCGCTTCAGTATTGCCTTCTTTTGCTGCATGAACAGCTTACATTTATTGTATTCATTGCTCAAGTGGCACTTTATAAGGGGGAGGAATGTCCAAAAGCCAGAAAGTAACGCATCAGGTTACTGGCACTGAACTGTAGTGTGAAGCATTTCAGCCAAAATAGATAATTTGCTGCTTTAAATTTGGAAAACAGACTTTGAAAATCATTTTCTCCAACTAATTAGCAAAAGCATTCTTTGTAGGAAATAGCATGCAAAGAAAATTGCCTTCCATTTGGTGGGTGACAGCTTCAGATAGTTCTCTGCTCTACACAAAGATGTTTTACAGGGAATACTGGAAATAGATGTTCTTTAACATTCTCCATAAGAGTACAAGGGGCCGCTTATATTAAAATTTGAAGTTACCCCTTCTAATTAATATCTTCATCTATGTCATGTCTGGGTTTATTCAGCTGTTGCATGTACGTGTGAAAATATATATGTGGTTGTTTTGGGTTTTTTTTTTTAGATACGTATTTCTAAGCACATTTAAGGGAGGATTATAGAAAATATTGCTTTAATTTCATTTAAAGATCTGTTTTGATTTGGGAAAATATAACTCATAGCTGTAGGTTCACACAGCTTGAGATAACGGCATTAAGAGAAAGCAATTGCATTAAGAAAGTTGACAAAGATCACATTTTTATTCAAAAACATTGAAGTGTAAGCCTTTTAAAATAATGGAATCCACATTCTAATTATCTCTTTTTTTTTTTTTTTCTTCTTTCCCTTCCTTCGGCAGATGTGAGTGAGGTCAGTATGATTCTTTTTTAATCTAGTATCTAATCTTCAACTTCCGTTAAGAAGCCAGACTACCTTGTCAGGGCAGTATTACGTAGTAACCTTAGTTCCCAAGGTGGCCCTGGGAAGATACCAGTCCTGAAGGGCTTGCCTGGAAATGTACCCACCCCAATTTCTGCAGTGGGCTGGCCTTTTTGAGGGACTGCCTTCATAGGTGTAAAGACCATGAGGAGAAGTAACAGAGCATTGGTGTTCGGGCATCATACCTGGCAGTTTGGGGTGGAGAAGGCCAGTCTTCAGGCTAAATTTCATTGCACGGAAGGATTATGAGAGAACTCAGGTGTGATTTTCATTTATGTTATATTTGTAGGCTATAATAAGTATAAAATTGCCATCCTTCAACAGAAGTTTCTAATGTAGGTACATACATCTTTACTATATAATAAACTCTTAACCTTGCTAGTCATTTAAAAAGCATAGGGTATATTTAAATATAGGGTGCTGACAGAAATTGTAGGGTTGAAAGGAGATAAAATAGAGTACAAACTTAAATTCTTTTTTTTTTTTTTGAAAGGGATAATTTGTACCTTTTTTTTCTAATTCTCTGCCTTGTCTCTTCCAGGCATCTGCAGGGCGGAAGGTAAGCAGCTTCATCTTTCTTGTGTGGACCTGTAGATGACATCAAATATTACTGAGCAAAGCAATATTTTGTGGAATGTTGGATGACAAAATTGACTAAAGTCATTATTTCCCAGTGCTCACTGAGATGAGCAAGATGTAAAAAGGAGAACAGTGGGTGCAGTAACTTAGCAAAATGGTAAATGCAGGTTTTGGATTTAAACTGCTGTATCCAAGAGAAGAACTAAGCATACTAAGAATCCAACTGCATCAAGAAAGGATTCTTGTTCAGCAAGAGTTCTTTTGGAAGGGTTTCATGAATTGAACAGTACAGCATAATCTGTACAGATCTGAAAGGCTAAGTAGATAACCATTTCATTTTGAGAAGTCTTGTTATTAAATAACAGACAGTTAGTAGAGAACAAAACAAACTGTGTCTGTACTTCTGTGCAGTGATACTTCAACTGATGTAGTGATGATAGTGACTAATCTGTGTCTAGTAGCATCTTGAGGTCAAAGATATACTATGGAAAATAAGCGTAGGACCTGTCTGTGCAGTTTTCTTTCCCTGTTTTCATGTACATCAATGATTCTTCATGTGTCTCTTTCCCGGTATTGTCCTGGAAAATTTCCGTGGTAACTGATTAAGTTCTATTTTCTTCCAACAGGGCCCTAGAGGAGACAAAGGGCCACAGGGAGAAAGGGTAAGGAAGTAGACTGATATTCAGTTATTTGTGGTCTTTGAATAGTTATTGGAAGATCAGTAGGAAAAAGCTAAGTTTAGCTATTAGTGAGTTTAATGTTACTTTAGAAGCTTACAAGTTCAATTTAATTAAAAAGAAATCAAATTATCTATGTACCAATGCTAACCCTGGCAATATCTCACCAACCTTACTTACTAGTTATAAGTTATAACACAATAACTTATTAGTTATTGTGCCTGATCAGATGTGATTCGGTTTGGAGAGCAACCTAGCATTCCAAGTGATGGTTTGAAAAGCTTTTTTCCAACTGCACCAGTGGAAATAGTGCATGAAAATGCAGAAGAGAAAGTTCTTGCATACAGATGCTGTCTTTGAACAGGATAGGATAAAGAGAAGCTCTTTACATAAAACCCAAATAGACAAAGATCATTCTTTGAGGATCATTCAATTCCTGTATCTCCACAGGTAGCTTGGAAAAGCTCTCCTCTTGATAACTATTAATGAAAACAGATGTTATACCGTTGAAGATTTTTGTAAATGTAGCCATAGATGGAAGTGGTTGGATACTTTAATTGTGATGTCCATTCATATTGCTAATACCTGCTTTTCTAATTTGCTTCTGCATCACTGCTACTTTTTATGAAGTTGTATTCTGAAATTCATGTCCTTATCTGAGTAATGTGTGGTTATGTATTTTTTGGTATCATCTTCTGAAAATGAAAATGCCTGTTACTGATAGGAAGCTATTGAAAGTTTCTTAGGTCTTAGTATGCAGACAAACACAATGAGAGCTGCTAGGAAGAATTTATCTATGTGGTCAGCTGGATATTTGCTTTGGACTACCACTGACTAAATCTGTTTAATGCAATGAGGTACATACTTTGTTCTGAAGATAGCAAGTCTAATTCTGTTTCTTTTGAAATCTGTAAGATTTTGAATATGGGTTTTAGCTAGCTCAACTCAGATGCTTCATCTCAAATACTGTGATAGCGAACCTTGACCAGCTTTGTGCATTGAGAGTGATAGCGTGTAAAGGCAAATATTCAGGACCAAATATATGTCATTTCAAGTTGTTGTAGGAGTGGTCATTACAATGATGGCAGAGCGGTATTGTCAAATCCAGTAGAAAGGCAGTATTTTGTTGTGGTTGGATTTGCAGTTTTAGCAGCAAGTAATCTGAACCGGCACTTGACTTGTTCTGGATCGTTGTTAGTTCATGCTTTTAGGGCTGACCTGCCAGTGCTCAGTTTGTCAGGGAAATTTTTTAGCTCCCACTAACAGTGTCTGACAGGCTGTATGGGTCCACATGGGTAACCTGGTCTTCATGGCTCCAGGCTTTTGTTGCCTCTCAGTTTGGAGGTTATTAGTACAGATCCAATATTACCCTTATAAACCTTCTGAAAAATGGCACTATGGTGTATATCTGAAATGAGGAGTGGCAAGGCAGTGTGAACTCAGGATATGCTCATTTTCAGATGTTAGTCATATATTGAGATTATGCATATAGCTAGAGTGTGTGCCGTAGGTACCTGGTTGTCTTATCACTGCAGAGGCTTCATGAGCTACTTCTAATGCTCACTTTATAATCCTCTTTTTGTCTCCAGGGTCCACCAGGTCCACCAGGCAGAGATGGTGAAGATGGTCCACCAGGTCCTCCAGGCCCCCCTGGTCCTCCAGGTCTTGGCGGAGTAAGACATCCAAACTTTTTATTACTGAAATTGATAATGTCTGCTTTGTGACAACTAAAGACTAAATGAATATTTACTGGGAAACATTGACATTGAACTGGAGAGTAGAGGAAGCAATCTTGTGTGATTAGCATGAGATTAGTGGTCTGAGTTCCAATGGAACTCCTCTTAGGATCTGTATCTTCCTCAGCAGCTTTGGATTCTATATTCAACAGAGTCTTATGCATAGAAGCAAATCAACCTTGTTTATCAGCATTTAATTTGCTCCACCATAATGTGTTATGAGTTAGGAGTCAACTCAAAGCCTCTGCTGTTACATGGAAGGGCTGTTATGTTCAAGAGAAAACAACTGTACGGGAATAAGCTGGAGAAAAATACCCTTCAACTATAAGTCCATCCTTAGAAGTCAGCACCTCTCTTCCTTTAGAATTTTTTGTATCTATCTGTATTAATACTGCAGAACATTAAGTGGACAGGTATATATACACCTTCTGCAAAAGTGTCTGTTGTGTATGCTCTGAAGAACACTGGCTTTAACTCTTTGCTTGACATTAAGCAGAGAGCATGAAGACAGTGGTTTTTTTGAATGTTACAAATCCTCCTGCATGGAAGAATACACTTCCCTTCAGAGCGAATAGCTAAAATTTATTTTTGTATTAGCAAACCCCAACTGTTTTTATTAGTTTTTCTTATTTTAATATGCTAATAAAACAAGCAAGAAAAAGATTTTCAATTGTGTTGCATGTGACTTTTTTCCATTTTAGTGAAGAAGGCTAGATGTGTGTTTATCTATAAGATTAAAAAGTGAAAAATCCAGTGCAGTGTTTCTAAGCCTGCATGCTCCACAGATTTTATTGAAGCTGATGGGCCCTCTTTATCCAACACTCTGTCAGGGGTGGGCTGTAAATTTTACTTAAATAATGTGGGGAAAAAAATACACATAACTTTTGTCATTGGAAATTACACAGAATTATTTAAGAGATTCAAGAATATTTTCAATTTTTTAATGGGCATTGTACCTACATACTTTATTTTTCAGTTCACACTATTTCAGGGCCTGCATGTCACTACTTGGTAGTTAGTTGAGGCCAATGTGTGAAAGGGCCTTCCTAATGAAACCAAGTCTTTCTGGAAATAGATGAATAGAAATGTATTTGTAATAGGGTCGTGTTTACTGAGTTTTAAATGTGTTGCTTCAACATACTGTCTAGCAAATGAGATGATGGATACATGTAGAATGGGGGTTATCAATGCTTTCAAAAGTAGAAATTGTAGTAATTATTATTTCAAATTTCTGTCATCTGCAGAATTTTGCTGCTCAATATGATCCATCTAAAGCGGCTGACTTTGGCCCTGGACCTATGGCAAGTATATGATTTAACACTTGGTAACTTGCATAAACACGTATTTAAGTCTACTCCAGCTGTGTTAACTCAAGGCATAGTTTTAAAATTAGTGTTTTGATCCCATATGTAGTCAGGTTGTAAACTTATCCCTAGACAGAGCACAACATGAAGTGTCTGATAACAGTCTTAGGACTGTGTCCTCAACTTGAATATAGCACTACTATATTCTCATTGCAATTTCATGAATCAATAAGTATCAATCTGACGTCAGATAGCACATCTGCTGTGATACAGTGTACTTCATCCGTGCTGAGACAGGAGAATTCTGTTTTAGGAATGAGATCAATTGTGGAGACACTGACTACAGGAGACGTTTCTCTAGAAAGTAACTCAATATCTCAGATCCAGTCGGTGACCATTTTTTCTCCCAGAGGCAGGGAGACAGAGACAGGGGAGGTTTAGGTCAGATATTAGGAGGAAGTTTTTCACACAGAGGGAGGTGATGCACTGGAACAGGTTGCCCAAGGAGGCTGTGGATGCCCCATCACTGGAGGCATTCAAGGCCAGGCTGGATGTGGCTCTGGGCAGCCTGGTCTGGTGGTTGGTGATTCTGTACATAGCAGGGGGTTGGAACTGGATCTTTGACATTCTTTTCAACGCAGGCCGTTCTGTGGTTCTGTGATGGTTCTATGATGATTCTATGAGTCTGTGATGATTCTATGATTCTGAGCCATTGAAAGCTAGCACTTGCTATCTAGAATCTATGATTCTATGGTTGTATGACTTGCTACTACAAGGCTATTCTGAGGAGGAATCTTTGCCAATTACTGTATATGATGTTGACATCTAAAGTGTGTACTACCTCCTTACACATATTTCTAACCCTTGATGATGTTAGCAAGAATTTTTCAGTGCATATAGACAGCAAAGCTATGGGTTAAGTTTGCCCATCTCAATAACATTACAGACAGTGAGTCTGAAGGGTGGGCGAATAGCATGATGAAAGCTGCCCAGGATTATTCTGGTCAAGTATTTATTACTATTCCCCAAAATATTATAATTAATTGTTGAAATTATGTTGACCTGCATTTAGATAATAACTATAGGAATACAGGATAATTTTTAATCAAGCTTGGCTTTTGATGTCTGACAGTAATATAGGTGACTATTTGGGGTGTAACAACTCTAAGCTCTAATTTTTTACTCAGTGAGGGTTCACCAACAGAAAAAGCAGTAAATTCTACCTCCTTGAGGGATTTTTTAACTTCCTGAAATCAAGTGAAAAATGTGAGAGAGGGAAAGCAGAAAAGAAAGGGAAGCAATTATGGAATGTACCCTGTGAACAGATTCAAAGGGCTTACGCAGGATAGATAATTCAAACTGTCCAGAAACAAGTTTGGATTAGTTTCTTGACTAGAATTAGTGTATACTACTATAGCTATAGCCCTTGACTGCATTAGCTTTCCAAAATGATGTGCAAGTCTCCCAGTTCCTAGTAACACTGACATTTATGCACATTTCCTTTTTTTCTTCTCTACCTTTTTAATTATCCTTATTTCAGTATCTCTTCTTGAAAGTTGTGACGAAATTGACAGGCCCCAAAATACAGCCGTTCATAATATGTCATTATGACCTTTAAAGTCTGGAAGCTCATTCCTGAGAAAGCAATGAGTATACAGGAATGAGCCAGTGTGTGAAAGCATTTGTTAATGAGCTACAATAGAATGAGATGCCTGACCACAAGGTTCTCGGCCATAATGGCACATTCTGAATCATCTCACAGGATTTACTGGCATCAGATCTATTTGTATTTGGACTGCCTTTGCAAATTCATGCAGATCTTTTAACTTCCTCAGATTTGATTTGAATGTTCCACACTGGAAATTACCATTTTTACCAGAATTTTAGGAACATCAGAACAGGTATTATAGATGAGTTTATGTAGCAGTGTTTGGGTTTTTTTTTTAATTATTTATCTTTCCTCCCTAGGGTTTAATGGGACCTAGAGGCCCACCTGGAGCATCTGGACCTCCTGTAAGTACAGTCAATATTAATCAGTATAAGGATGTTTTTCATACCTATCAAATCACAAAGTAGCTTGTTCAAACGCTAACAAATCTCCCTTCCTGTCTAGGGTCCTCCTGGGTTTCAAGGTGTTCCTGGTGAGCCTGGTGAACCTGGTCAAACAGTAAGTACAGATTTCACACAGACGCTATTAGCATTAGGAATAACAAGCAAAGATAGGCTTGTAATGCTTAGGCCTGCTACTCCCATCCACTTACTTGTTCTTGAATGTTTGAATTGGATATTTCTCTTACAGAAGCAGAGATGAACATTCATATTCACTCCTTACAAAGTGCAAAGGCAGTTAGTGGCTAAGGACCTTGAGCTGGTTCAGTCTCCTATGTCTATACTAAAGTCAGAAACCAGGGAAGAAGCTCATCTTGCTTGACATAATGCTCAATCTATTTTTAACAGGGTCCCCAAGGTCCTCGTGGTCCCCCTGGTCCTCCAGGAAAGGCTGGTGAAGATGTAAGTCATTAAGTTTTTCATCTCTTTCAGGGCTGTGATTCAGTTCTAGCATTAAGTTGTTAAGCTAAGCATTCTATTGGCTATCACTTTTGTAATATTTGATAGAATAAATAAGCCCCTGAAATAATTATTTATTAGTACAGAAGATGCTGTCTGTTGGGGAAAAATGGATAAATTTAAAATCTCTTCAAATACATTGTTTCCTGAACACAGGGAAAGAGAAGCTCCCAAGTTCTCTGCTTACTGAAAGAAATCTTTCCTAATGTATTTTCTTTTTTAAAAAAAAGCTTTATGTTATTCTTTTATGAAATGAACTTTCCCTCTCAGTGTATTTTTACTCTACTTTTTAGGGTCACCCTGGCAAACCTGGAAGACCTGGTGAGAGGGGTGTTGCTGGTCCTCAAGTAAGTAGTGATCTACTGTCTGTTACATGAAATAGTACTCATATCAATTAAACTCTAATGGTATTTCTGAATTGCTCTCCATAAACAATCCATTAATATTCTTTACATGGATTAATCTCAGCATCTCTGTTTCATTTCTTATTTTCAAGGATATTGTGTAGTTATGTTTTTGTTTTGTTTCCTGCCCCCTCACCCCTCTTTACAAGTAACAGAGGTAAAATAGAACGCTAACATAGCTGTGATGTCACAGGTTAATTAATAAAATTTCTGGGATTCAGAACTTGGAAATGAAGGTGATTATTGTTAGAGCAGAACAGGTCTGATCCTGGGATGTTTGGGATTGCCCTGTCTCTCACTTGAGTGAGCAAGACCCCAATCTACTCGCTAACATTAATGAAAGACACGTGGTTTTTCTTTATTCTTTAACTGTATAACATGAGAGACAATCCTTCGTGCTCTGTGTCTTTTTAGGGTGCTCGTGGCTTCCCTGGAACTCCTGGTCTGCCTGGCTTTAAGGGAATTAGGGTGAGTATGTGTGTATTTCTTCCCTGAATAGTTAACTGACAGCACTTCAAGATACTGAAAACCCCGGAAGATCCCCTCGTAGTTAAAAGTATGTATTCTAAATGCATTAATATCTTTGAAGTTTTGAATATTTCCTATCAAAAGAGAATGACAGTTTGTGTATAGCATTTAGTCAGAAAGTATATACTTAACATTTAATTTTCTACTCAATATAGGGACACAATGGTCTGGATGGTCAAAAGGGACAACCTGGTACTCCTGGCACCAAGGTAAACTTAACATCTGAAAATGCAGGATGCATTTGTAGCTCTTTCTGAAGAAATATGTATGAAATCTTCTCCAATTGATCTTCAGTGTTGTCACTGAATATTGCCCAGCTGCAATAATCTGGAAGTCAGCAGATCATGCGGACAAATAGATGCAACTCAAGATGAGAAGTCATGTTAGGGCCTTTTTCTTGAGTCCTCAGTCAAGTAATAACTGTTAATGAGTGAGAGCAGCAGAACTGGGTTCCTAATAATTGCCTTTATATAGACTGTAGTTGGAGGTGTTTTCTCTAAAGCACATTAAAATGAGAATCTAATTTGTCTAGAAAGCTCTGCTGTGTGATACATGCTTTAGTGTAAGGCTTTCTGCTAAAACTTTGGATAAATGCAGTGCTCTCATGAGTTAATGCTACTCGATTTTCAGACTTCTTCCTTTTTGTCTTCCTCAGCTTAGTATGTGTTAGAACACTGTGCTTAAGAAAGCTTTCCTTAAACGTGATCTAGAAACATTTAGTAAGCTCTTCCTCTCAATTTCTTTATCACTCCCATTTCAGTGCCTATTAGCAGTGTTCTTAAAAAAACACTACTGCTTTTTTGGGTTGTAGGAAACTTTAATGTTGGTGATTCATTCACAGTAGGTCTGCATTCAAAAACTTCTAATGTAACAATGTAAGGGTCAAATTCTAATCCTCATTGTTGCTTGTTTACAAGAGCTTAGCACTACTTGCTTATAGTTATTAACTGTACCATGGTATTTTCCAATATCACTGCAACTTGTTAAGCTCCAGAAAAAGTTTGGTAATGAGACAGATACCAAGCACTCTGTCCAATCCTGGGAGACTAAAAGCAGATGAAGTAAATAATTAAATGAAGGAACAGTTATTAGGAATGCTAGTTGAAGTGAAAACACAAGTATGATGTTTGATTTAATTGTGATTAAGGCAAAAACTTCTACATTTTGCAGCATTTAAGGCTTGGAGCTTTCAAATATGCTCAGGATTCTGGTGCCCTGGAACAGACTTTGTCACTATAGGCCAGTCTAGACAAACTGTGAGCTTACTGAGAACTCCTAATATTAAGGGAGATAAGTCATGTTCTAGTGGTTTCACTCGTATCAGTACCATTGGTCATAAGAATTTAACTCAGATACTGCTGTCTTATTTTTAGTCATTTGACAGCACAGATTAGGAATTTTGTCACCTTAACCTAAAGCAAAAGAAATTATTTTCTTTCTCTAGCTAAAAAAAAAAAAAGTTGCAGTTTGATCAGAATTGGTAGTTGACAGTTCTCTAGTCCTATCTCTTAGGTGTGTGCTACAGTCCAAATATAGAATGAAGAAAGGGAGTAAAGACAGCTGAGATTGGCAAGTGAATCAATTTGCTCCAAGCCTTCTCTTTTAGGAGGATTTCAGCTGGCTTTGCTCCAGTATATAATGGGACAGTCACAGCCTCTACACCATTAGGAGCCCATGTTCCATTATTCTATACAGTGTATGAGTGCTACAGCAGACAAGAACAGTAGGATACAGCAACTGAATATTTCCCCTTTAGCTGGCTTTGTGCTGTCAGTCCAAGGAATCCTTTGAGTAACTTAAGCATGGTAATTTTTTCTTTCATAGGGAGAACCTGGTGCCCCTGGTGAAAATGGTACCCCAGGACAACCTGTAAGTATTTAGTGCTGCTGTGGAAAATCTGATAGGTGTGGCTTAGCCAGCATTTTGGCCAATTATTTTCATCAGTGGCAGTCCAGCTGGCTAGATGCTCTAATGTAATAATACATTAATATTTCAAACAGAATTGTTTGGTTGCAATCCACTTTGCATAGAGACTTAGCAAGTGAAATAACTCTGTATGTTTGTTTAGTAGACAGATCTAAATGAAGTAATTTCTCTTTCAGGGTGCTCGTGGTCTCCCTGGTGAGAGAGGAAGAGTAGGCGCCCCTGGTCCAGCTGTAAGTGGCTTCCCAGCTGTCCATTGGTACCAAAGATCAGCCCCTTACTGTGGCTGTCTCTGATCGTTGGCTGTTGCCTGTCTCTACTCACTGTGTTCTCTGCTTACAGGGTGCTCGTGGGAGTGATGGCAGCGCTGGCCCCACTGGACCTGCAGTAAGTTCCAGTCTTGATCTTTAACAGCTTAGCTCTGTTAGGCCTTATGCCCATCTTTCCATTTATAGAGAACTTTTCAGGCCTCAAAGAAGTTGATTGTGTGGGTATTTTGTTGCTTTATAGGTTGCCACAAAAAGCATTAAAAAACTGTAAGTTCTTTGCAGACAATGTGCTGTGATCCTTGGGATTTATTGTAAACCCATCTATATCTATAGCACAAAATATTCTCTCATTTACACTGATGAATTCATCATAGTAAAAGAGCTGGTGAACAAAATCCTTATTTGCACCAGTCTAACAGAAGAATTCTCCTCCCAAAATTAAAGATTATACCTTTTAAAAGGTAGCTTTAATGCATATGTTGCAAATGGCTAATATTGCATATATTCTAAAGCATTACATTCATTCTATGACATGAGTTTGCACCTGCAGTACAGATTTACCCTTTTTACAGGAGTTAGTGTTGCTGTTGCACCCCACTGATTTTAGTAAACCTTGTTTATTTCAGTGGCATAAATGTGTGTACAAGCATATAGTTTCAAAGCTGTAAAAAATTAAAAAAAAAATTAAAAAATCAGAAATAGGCCAGAATAGCTTTTCCTTCTAGCCTTCAAAATGTACGTCAGTGATGCAGCCATACGTGATCCTGTCAACTTTACCAAAAGTTGATTCTAATGCTCCTCATCACAGCAAACATCTGCCATCCTTCAGCAGAATAGGAACGTTAGCAGAATTATGAATTTCACTCCAGTCCTGCTATATAGGGCATTCTAAAATATACATGATTGAGCATTTAAAATGCAGTCACATAGATACCTTAGCCCAGATCTGATGTTATACTCTGTAGAAGATCCAAACTGCTTTAGCTATGTTGAAGGTAAATGAAGTACCCTAGGAAAAATAATCTGATGCTGCTCTGATTGAACAGCAATAGAAACTTGTATTGGGTTTTGGTGTCCATACCATAAAGTTATTTTGCTTAGGTCTTCATGTTGCAAGCATTCTGTAAAGGATTTTTTCCTTTTAAGCAAGAACAAAAATACTGTTATTCTCCTTTGCCTCTGGGAATTTAAAATGTAAGAAGAGTCACCATAATAGAAATTCAGAACATTTATATTTTCATAGGTATTTTACAGAGCATTTAATCTTTTTTCTTTGCTTCTGCAAAACCAGTGAGAATGCCACGTACCCAGTTATCGAATGCCAGAAGCCAATTCCTCTTCACTTTGTAGGCTGACCTATTTTATTCCCTTGGATCCATGTAGCAGTTCTACAATAGGTATTAGCTCACAAAAGCAGATATCAATCCCCAGTAGCTATGAATGAGTTTCATGTTTTATTAAACATCAAAGAAAAACTATCCGTTTGTAGTACTATGTATTAAAGGCTAACAGGCAATGAATCCATTAATGTCTTTTCTCTGTTGGTGTCTGAGTACTGTATGCTAAGAAGCTTGTCCTATCATAAAAATAAATCTCATAGCAATCACTAGATACAGTAGCCTTGGCAAGCTGAAATGCTGCTGCTTTTGCCATAGAAGAGGTTTAAGCACACTAACTGCCTCAAACTGTATATTTCTGGGTATGAATCAAGATTTCTAATTCATTCATATTTTATAAGCAACCCCTATCTTCATTAGCTGTTAATTGATACAATTTCTTGAATCCATGGACATTCTTAATGACCTTAATATAAGTTGGGTCAAGCACTGGGTTGCAAAGAGATGCAGAGATCTTACCAGTTCTCTTCTCTTGTGTGAAGAAGGAAAAACGCTATCTGCAAGAATGGACTCTTGCAGTAGATCAGACCAATTACTGGTGTGAAAGTGCACACAGTCATCCCTATACTGTAAATGTGTTAGAAATGGCCACTCTAAAACCAGCATTTGCAGGGTGCAGCACTCCTCCTCATCTGTTTTGGGACAATACAGCAAGACATCTTGTCTTGCAGATACCTGTCTGTCTAGGATGCCTATCCTCTGTTTTTTCTTTCTCAGGTGCTTGGCTTCATTGCTTAACTTGTGTTTTTGCAGATACACTACAAATGTTTTTTCTGCATTGACCTTACTCTCAACTGTTTGTAGTGAACCAAACCTGTCAGTTTAGAGCTGCAAAAGGCAAATAATATTTCAGTGTGCAGAAATGTCTAAGTAAATGTGCTTTTTTAAAATTTGTTTATTTCAGCAAAATTCTTGTCATCATTGAAAGCCTTTGCTCAAATGCTTCCCTTTGGTTTCATAGGGCCCCATTGGTGCTGCTGGTCCTCCAGGCTTCCCAGGTGCTCCTGGTGCTAAGGTATGAATGTCTGCTTATGCAGCTGCATTTGACAGTTAATACAAAATGTGGTAACTAGTATTGTTAGGCAGCAGAAATCACCTGATGTGGTAGTACCATCTTGTCAGCTACAGGTCAGAGTGAGGAAGAATTCCAACAGTATTTGGAGGAATATTTATATGAATGCTGATATAGTTATTAGTTATTCCACAGCTGATACACACGCACACACATTGAAGAGTTCACGTGTTATTTAAAACCGTATAATATCACTGGAAGAAGTAACCTGCTTTGGGATCCAGGGCGCGATCTATTCCAGAAGTTGGCTGTATTGTCTTGTATTTTGGATGTACATCTTCATCTGTCACACATATAGAAAAGATCAGGAGGCCAGCATAGCCAGCAAATCATGTCTGGAAGCTATGGTTGAGTTAGGAGGGAGCTGATTCAAATAATAGATGCTATGCAGGTGTAACCTTATTTTTCACATCTTACATGCTGTGGTTGTATACACCTTTGAAAGGTGATGTAGATCATGACAAATAAACGAAGTAGCAGTTTACATCACTTGACATCAGAAGAGGAGGGTAAAGAAGCTTTAGTTGTGTATCAGGCTCCTTCCAACCTGAGTTCTTGAAATTGATGGAGAAATTAGATGCAGTGATGAAACTGTATTTAAACTTTTCAGGTTTTGGGCAGTATCATTTCCTTCTTGTCTGATTCTTGGCTGATCTTCATGATTCAGTTCCATAATAGATTTGGTGAATGCAAGTTTCTGAGATTGGTATCAAGAATCTTTTTCCTGCTATTTACACCACTGTGAGCAGTAACCTGCAGTTCTCTGACCAGGTGCAATTTGCATCCATGCAAACAACAGCTTATGTACAAGATAACTGTCAATTAGGGCTCCTACACATTGAGACATCTTATGCCACTGCTGGAGACTCATCATTGTAAAGAAGACTGGAATCTTAATTCTAATTTTGTAGGTTAGCTTTCTGTAATAATGCAGATATGCTGATCATCTGTTGTTCCATGTTGTCCATCAGCTTTGATGGGATCTACTTATTTTTACCAGCTTCAGTGCCTTTAAATTCCAGTAAAGGCTTTCAGCCTCTTGTTCCCCTGGACTCTGAAACAGGAACCTATATTGGATTGTCTTACAATGTCAGGCTAATTAAATTACTTTGCAATTGCCCTAACACTCTGGATACTGATACAGAGCTTTACCCTTTTCTCAAACAGGGTGAAATTGGACCTGCTGGTAATGTTGGCCCTACTGGTCCTGCTGGTCCAAGAGGAGAGATTGGACTTCCTGGTTCCAGTGGTCCTGTTGGCCCTCCTGTGAGTATCTTGCCAGTCTTTATCTGTTGTCAGATGGATGCATTTGAGACTTTGAATTAACCAGTATAATTTTTTTCTGCCTCAATAGGGCAACCCTGGTGCTAATGGTCTTCCTGGGGCTAAAGGTGCAGCTGTAAGTATAGCCATGTGCATACTTATTTGCTTTAGGAAAAAAAAAAACACACGACATTTCAGTTAATGCATCAGAAAAGATAATGAACTTACAATAAGTTTTCTCTGTGTTGAACAGGGTCTTCCTGGTGTTGCTGGTGCTCCTGGTCTGCCCGGTCCCCGTGGTATTCCTGGTCCTCCTGGCCCTGCTGGTCCAAGTGGTGCTAGGGGACTTGTTGTAAGTGACTGTCTCCTGCATGTCTTCATTTGAAAACTGGACACAGCATCTATCATTGTGAAATATTTCTTCCAGATATGTCTCTACATCTAATGCAGACATTTCTGTTGCTTCAGTATAATTAAGCGTCTTAGCTTGTTTCTGTCTCTCGCTGAGACTGAAGAGGTTTACTTTGTACTCACTTTGGCTGCAAGAACTGTTAAGCTCTGACCCTCTTGATGGTATCAACAGAGATGTAATAGCAGTCTCACAATCAGACCCTCAAGAGCTATCCTTAGTACAGGAACCAGCCCAAAGTGTTTCTTAGTTGAAGTACTGTAATTTCTAAATAATCTTCAACATGTTTTTTTTCATGCCCATTAAGCCTAAAGTACAGCTACATTAACTGACTATGTCAGAGTAGAGTCAGGCATGACACTGGGTGATTAAAGATATTTTTGATTCATGAAAATGTTGTACAGGTAAGATTTATAGATAGAGAGAATTTCAGAATGGTGCTTAATCCTAGGATCTCTTTTTATGTTGGACTCTAGGGTGAACCAGGCCCTGCTGGTGCCAAGGGAGAAAGTGGTAACAAGGGTGAGCCTGTAAGTATGGCAATTTGTGAGTGTTGTTTCAGTGAATAGAGTTTCATAGTACCTATAGCTCAGCATCTGATTTATTCTTTTCGTCTTTTGGCTGACATAGGGTGCTGCTGGCCCCCCTGGCCCTCCTGGTCCAAGTGGTGAGGAAGGCAAGAGAGGCAGCAACGGTGAACCTGGCTCTGCTGGTCCCCCTGGCCCTGCTGGTCTAAGAGTAAGTTTTCTTTTCATGTTCCAGAAGTAAAAGCAAAAAGGAAAGAAGAAATAAAGCTGTATTCACAAAGGGAAATTGAATAATTATAAATGACTAAATTTGTGTTAATGCAACTAGACAAAGGCCATTTTGCTATTCTGAGCCTTTTGATTTGTTGGGACCAACCCTATTTTTGCTTGCATTAATGCTGTTTATTATCTTATCCCTGAATTAATTATAGGTTGCTTGATAGTGTTATCCATTGATTAAAATTTAGAGAATGAACACTGATTTTGCTATAAAGCTTCATAGTGAGACATAAGTGCTTGAAAGAAATAGTCAGCTCACTTGTAATGTGAGAGAAGTTTAAACCCGGTATCTTCAAGGGTGTCTGTAGTATGCTTATCACTGGGCCAGGAAACAACACAATGGCTTTCAGGAGGCACGTAGCTTTGTGCAGGTCCCTTTTTCACTGGAAGAGGCTAGGAAAAAAGGCAATGCTTTCATCAGTTTTTTTTATGGTGGAAGTAAGAATTCATTATTGCACCTTGCATAGGTTGTACAGAGTCCAAGAGAAGCTAGTAACACTGCAGAGATGTGCAGTTGAAACACCTGCCAGGTTGGTGATCCCAGCTGTTGGCCAGACCCGCTGTTAAGATTGTGCTAAACACTGAAAATGCTCTCATAGAAGCAGATTAGAGTTTAGAGAAATAGAAGGGAAATCAGAGGGGAGAGGGATTTCTTTCACAATATGCATTTGCACTTATATTTAGCAGACTTTCTTGAAAAGCTGAAAGTTAGCTGGCACTCCTCCTCACAGGAACATATTTTTCTTTCCCTTTTTAAATTTGATTTGTATTCACTTGTAGGGTGTGCCTGGATCTCGTGGTCTCCCTGGAGCTGATGGCAGAGCTGGTGTCATGGTAAGGCTTATCTGAGTCATTTCTAAACCATCTTCTTTTACATACAAATGTGTGATACTTTTTGCTACCTCTTTCTACTTTTATTTACTTCTTCTGTTATTAGGGACCTGCTGGTAACCGTGGTGCTAGTGGTCCTGTTGGTGCTAAGGGTCCTAATGGTGATGCTGGCCGTCCTGGTGAGCCTGGTCTTATGGGTCCAAGAGTAAGTTTGAACTGTGCAAAAAGAAAACTACTTGCATTTTGTGGATAAAATTATTCAGAAATTCAATTGCAGGAAGTCTATTCATGCCACAATTAAACTATTTCTATCAGCCCACTGAAAAAACATCCGTGAAGAAATAATTAAGCAGCATCAAAATGTTTATTGAAATTCATTTCTTTAGTATGTGGTAGCATCTAATAGCCTTGGTCGTGGAGCAGCATTCTCTTGTACTGGATATTCCACTGACTTGTTCTGCTTGTTATTATTTACAGAATGGAACCATTAAGATCACAGTTGAGGTGTATATCTCCTCAGTGATATGAGATGACTGATCTCAATTATTTCAATTTATTTTGTTAATGATTTCACTGAAAACAGCCATCCACTTTAGTGGTTCTGGATCCACCTGGATTATGTACATGTCAGTGACTTTTGTCCTTTTAATCTTTTTACCCTTTGTACCCACCTTTCATGAAAAGAGTGTTTTCACTGAATTTGTAAACTACTGAGTGTCTGCAAACTTTTTGCTAATGTAGAGCCTAAATGAGTTTATCTAAGCAAAATACACTAACCTCATTTTTTGTGTGCATGGAAGCACACACCACCAAATTAAACTTCAGTTTAGATGAGATGTAAACTTGATAGAACATACAGTCCCATTTATGTGCATGCAAGCACATGCATGAATTTGTTTTAAAAAAAAAAAAAAAAAAAAGTGGCTTAAATGTTGGCTGGTTTGATTGCCTTCTGAAAACATGAAACCTTTCCTTTCTCAGGGTCTCCCAGGTCAACCTGGAAGCCCAGGTCCTGCTGGCAAAGAAGGTCCTGTTGTAAGTACTCTGGTTTTAATTGCTTCCCCAGTGCATACAAAGCATCAATGAAGATTTAAGAAGCAGAAATCTGTACTCTAATACAGCTGCTCAAAACCAGTGAGACTCTACTGCTCAATTACTCAGATGTGTGAAAAGACTTTCCATTCATTTCTGTGGGTCTTAGATGGGGTCTTTGTCCTGGAAGGGGAAGAAAAAATACGGAGCTCTGTAAAAAGAAGAAAAAGGGAGGAATGCAGGTGCATGTGATATATGATCAGTGCTTAAAAGTTAAATGACAGTGACTTTCTGTGAGTACACTTTTCTCCACTAGTCATTTCATAGGTGTGTTTTCTTTTTCTAGGGTTTCCCTGGAGCAGATGGTAGGGTTGGGCCCATCGGTCCAGCTGGTAATAGAGGTGAACCTGGCAACATTGGATTCCCTGGACCAAAAGGTCCCACTGTAAGTACAGTAGAGAAAGTTTCTGTTTCTATTTTCAGACTAAGTTGTAGGTCCCCAACTCTTAACAGCCAAATGCATCTGCATATTCCTGTACTATATTGAATGGCATTTGCTCACTTTCAAGAGTTCTTTCTTAAATTGCTTCCCAATTATCTAAAATACAGATAAATAGTAATATACTTAATTGGGAATGCTTGGACTCTGAAGTGACAAGATTAATAATGTCTGTATTATCATTTTCTTTGTGTCCATTTGTTCATTTCTGTATATACAATTCAGTAAAAGTTCTGTGGAAGTTGGACATGAAATCTCTGTCTTTGGAGCACAATCCAAATCTCGTTCACTTTAGAAGAAAAGCTACCATCAAGTTTCACTGAGGCTCTTGATATGACCCACAGATGAAACAGATAATAGTTTTCCCCAGATGTGTGGTGTTGCTGTGCACACGTGCACACATAGGTATTAGTGTATTACATACAAAACTGCACAGCATATCAGGAGCTTGCATTACTTTCTCAAAAATACTCAAATGGAGTTTGGAAAAGACAAAATACTTATTTGCATTATTGCTCTTCTCTGATTCAGCAAGCCAGATGCAGTTTGTGGCTTTTTAAATTAATGTTACAATGAATCCTTCATCAGGGAAGTATCACCTTCTATCCAGTAGTATAATCTGATTAACTTCTTTTTTCTTTTTTTTTCTCTTTGACCTTCAGGGTGAACCTGGCAAACCTGGTGAAAAAGGCAATGTTGGTCTTGCTGGCCCACGGGTATGTGAATATGTCTTCTTTATCAACCTCCAGAGAGAAAAATGTAGATTTTCAAGGCCTCTTTTATAAGATAGCATTGTCTTGTAAAAGCATGAAGGGGTGACGAAACAGGAGAGTACTTTGGAATGCATTCACATAGCTTAGTGTCAGTGGAGACTGTTACTTGAAGATTAATGTTAGTGCAAATGAAAATTACTCCTGTTAGATATGGATTAGGTAATTAATTATTGGGTATTAGCTTCCTATAAAAAAAGGAATAAATAGCAATTCCTTTGTAAATTTTTGTGGAGAGTGTATAGCTTCTATGTTACTTTGTAAATTTTCAGCACTTTCCTACTGATAAATGGAAGATTTTGTAAATCTCAACTAAGGAATCAAATAACTGATCTGTTCTGGGAAAAAATGCCACCTATTTGCCGGATTTCTGTATCTGTAATTCCAAAGGATTTTTTGTAAGGATAAATGCACTGCAATAACATAAAATTACCTATTGTAATTTAGTTTTGTAAGCATCTGTATTACCTTCTGATAGTGAAGCTCTTATGAGCAAATGGGTAAGTTGAAGAAGCATAGGGCTTCAACTTAAATGTAGCAGTATGAGTTCAAAATAAGCAACCAGAGACCTTTGGTTTTTGCACAGAAGCACTTTAGACAGATACTACTCATAACAAATAAAAACTTTGATAACCGCTTTCTGCTTGAACATATTTAGGGTGCTCCTGGTCCTGAGGGAAACAACGGTGCTCAAGGTCCTCCTGGTGTCACCGTAAGTAACAGCCTCCACACAAATCCAATTTGTGATTTATTTTTCATCACTGTGACTTCTGATTTTTCAAATTCATTTTCTTCTATCCAGGGCAACCAAGGTGCAAAGGGTGAAACAGGTCCTGCTGGCCCTCCAGGCTTCCAGGTAAGAAGCTATGTGCTCTGCCCTACTTTACCTAGTTTTTTTTACAAAGCATAAAGTTCTTCTGCCTTAACTTTATTTGCATCCTTGTTTCTTTACACTTAGGGTCTGCCAGGTCCCTCTGGTCCAGCTGGTGAAGCTGGCAAACCAGGCGAAAGGGTGAGTAGCAGATACAGTACTGCTCAAGTAAAGGCATGTATTGCATAAGCCTTTTGTTAACAACTGTGGTGAAGCAAGAGTCCATTGAATCCATTTGCCAAAATGGATCTGTGTTATATGCAGAGTTTAATAATCCCTTTTGTTAAAATTAGCCACAAATGGAGAAGGTCCTTTGGCACTTGGAGCATACTTCCTTTTTTAAAAGTTCCTTTATGAAAAGGAAAAAAAGCAGTCCTTTGCTTTTGAGGCCATAAACAACAATAAAACATCCCCCATAAAAGACAAGCCAGCACATGAAGAACGTTGTATTCCAGATTTCCTTTGAAACAGGCAAGGTTCAATCTAACCAGCATTACTCCAGGTGCATGCCTTTGCTCATCTGCTGAAGTTCAGTGGGTTTACATGGCATACAATGGAGATAACTTGAGATAATTCAGGCACCAGATTCTGCACAGTTAGTGTGTGATGGAACCTGGAAATTGTGCATCCTGTGCATCGTATCAGTCGTTTAAGTTGGTAGTTAATCATTCTGTGATTCAGTATGAAAGTTTGCACTGCATGTGCCTGACCAAAGAGCTTGAAATTGAGTAACTAACTCCCTTCAGATGAGAAGTGCATCTCTTAGCATGTGTGCTTTGAGATTTTGTGCAGTTATATGAAAACAGTTTATCTATCTAAAAAACTGGTTTTAGTCTGAAGATTTTTCAACATACTGCTGAAATTTGAGAAGCATTTCTATTTACTGCTAATTAACAAAGTTCAAAAGTTCAATGTGAGCTAAGTCTGCTCTTGAAATAAACTTCATCAATCCATCTCTTCTCTTCTAGGGTCTCCATGGTGAATTTGGTGTCCCTGGTCCTGCTGGCCCACGGGTGAGTGACTCATCTGAAATCTAGTAGACACTTGTCTTCATGCAGTGTTTAGAATTAGTATGAACTGTATGCACTTACAAGTTTCTCAAGACAAGCTACTTTTCTCAAGTACAGAATATCATGTATTGCAGCAGACTGCCTGGAAGCAGAATTTTTTATGCTCTTTCTGCTTGTCAGGATATACCTGATCACACCATACAATAGTTGCCATTGTTAGTAAACTTCTAGATAAGGAATACAAGTACTGCACAAGTAATGATGTCCTGATGATCTGGTTAAATACATTTTTTATGTTAACTTAGCAGCGGGAATATGGGTGACAAAAAATCCTACAGTGTTGCAGTGAGGCTTAGTGCATATGAGAATTTTAACTCCATTGTCATCTACCCAAAGGGGTAGATTTATGAGCCTCACCAATTTTGTTATACCACCCTTGCTAGCCAGCTTCTGCCTCCCATGTGGTGGTGTTGTGAATGAAAGGTAGGCTGAGTCCAGAGCCTGGAATAGTCATTAGAAAATACTGCCCTCAGCTCTCTTCACTCCTGAACTGTGAAAAAAGGGCTGTAGAGAGCCTTCACAGAGCAATAGGGAGTCAGCTCTCACATTCCAGTTTATAAAACGCTCAATTATTTATTTGCTTTCTGAATCTTTATAAAAAGTTGATATTTAAACTATTCTTCCTCTTTTCTCTCACTATAAGCATTCTGCCTTCCTGACTGAATGTACTTGTGAGTGACAAATACTCCCATTCATTCTTACGTCAGTCAGCTGTGAGGCTGTTAGTAACCATGTCTTCTTTAAAATTTCATTTTGCTAATCTATCCAACCCAAGCTCCCTTCATCATTGTAGCAGCAGTTAACTGTCTTTGCTCTAGCTTGATGTTAAGCATTGTGTACTCATCTGATTGTATTTCATTCAGTATTCCAAATTAGGTCTTAGCAATGTTCAGTATAACAGAATTAATACTTCCTAAAAATTCCACAGTGCTTGCATGAGGTCTCACTGGTGCTTTTCAGAGTGTGCCATCTCTCCTTGAGTCAGTTATTTGATCGCATTACAGTTGTTGCTCTAACCCCCACATTCTCTCATGTAACTGAAAATTTCCATTATGCCCTATCAGATTACTCACTGCTTTTCAGCTTGATTACGCTGGGATAATCCAAGATTTCTTTGTTAGTGAAAATCATATAACTACAGTTGATAATCTACTGAATCTGAGCTCAGTTTCTGGCTATTTCCAGTTAATATCTTCTTTGAAATGTATCCTTATTCCTGTTAGAATGTTCAGGTCACATTAGTAGTTTTTAGCTGTCACCTTTATTTCCTGGTGGCACTTGCCACTGTAAAACCAATTATTTGCCAATTTCTGTGGCCCTCATTTCTCTAGGATCCATTGTCTGACCTGATTGGTACTTTGCTTTATTTGTGTCAAAAGCTAAAGCCAGTTTTTCCCACCAATTTAATGTGCATAATTCTGATATTAATAATGGTTTGTTCAGCTAAAAATGCATCATAGTGTCACTGCTACCTACAGAACAATTAAAGGAAAAACTCAAATCAAACTGTCTCTCACAGGGTGAGCGTGGTCTTCCTGGTGAAAGTGGTGCTGTTGGTCCTGCTGGTCCTATTGGAAGCCGTGGTCCATCTGGCCCACCAGGCCCTGATGGTAACAAGGTATGTCTTCTCCAGCTACCACTGCCTCACTACTGAATTGCAGATGAGGGCAGTCAGAAACCTTCTTTACTCAGTATAAATGGTTGCTGCTAACAGGTAATCCACACACATCATAGGTACTGGGCCCTTTCTTCAAGTAGTAAATCCCTGTAACAGCTACTCCACACTAATATGGATTTTTTTTGTTTTATCACTGATGAGAGGGAATATGTTACTCTGAGATTTTGGCTAAAATTCATACTAGCTTGTTTATACCCTCCTGGGGAATGACATTCTTGTGTCTGGTAAGCAGTATTTTCCCAAAAACATTAGCATGATCTTCTGCATGGTCTTCTGCCAAATTAAGTGTGGGGCTCAATTTACAAGATCTTCATATGCAGTCTTGCCATGAAGGTTTAGTTTGGAATATGGGACCACAAATCAGAGAGTTGATGTCCAGCGTCTTCACTGAAAAGTTGCAGATGCACAATAGCTAGAGACCAAGTGCTACTACTCAGTATATTTACAAGCCAATAGAATATGAGCTTATAAGTAACGGAAAAATTGTGTTCCATATTGCAGTATTGTTCCATATTTCACCATTCTTACACAATAACCTGTTGCTGCTAGGGTGAGCCTGGTAACGTCGGTCCTGCTGGTGCTCCTGGTCCTGCTGGGCCTGGTGGAATCCCAGGAGAGAGAGGTGTTGCAGGTATTCCAGGAGGCAAGGGTGAGAAGGTAAGGCTGATGCTCTCTGTGTTATATATACACAGGTCTGGGAGATGCTTGAATTTCACTAACTGAAAAAAATGCAGGTTACCCAAATACAATTTCTGTTTGCTGTGAAATTGTATTTCATGGTGTCTCATTAGTTCTCAGTAAGTAAAGGTTTTGTTGGTCCAACAGAGTGGCAATATTTTGAGGTACAAAAACTGCATTTTGATCTTTGCTCAGCATTTGGAATTGGTTTAAGTGGCAGGTAGGGCTTCACAGGGTTGAGTAACAATGAGCTTACCTTTATGAAAGCAGTGTTAAATCTGAATACAAGCTTTACAGCAGGAATGGGCATATGGATCATGAAGAACTGAGTGTCATCTGCTCAAATCCATAACAGCTCTACTCTGATCTCTGATGCAGTACGTAAGATATATAAATAAATGGCTTAGTGAGAAGCGTTGGTGGTAGGTGGGCAGTTGGACTGGATGATCTTGTAGTTCTTTTCCAACCTTGGCAATTCTATGAAATTACAAAAAATTTTTGATTGTATTGGATGCATGTAATTAAAGCAGAAAACTTCAGCCAGTGCAAGCACTCACACGGAACCAGACTTCACAGTTTTGTGTAAATCCTGCTGCAAACTCTGATTTATTCATATAATTATCTATAAAATGGATTTTTACCTTGTTAGGTACACTTTATTCCAAGTTCTCCTCAGTTCATTATTTAAACTCTAAACTGAGATTTCCATACCTTTAATTGTTTAGACTAAAAAATCTACAACTGCATTTATGCTACATGACTATAAGGAAATTAAGATGAAAATTGCTTGCAACTTTTAATAAAAACTATGTACAGGCATGCAGATTAATGCAGAAGAGTAGGATTTCTTCAAAAAGAAGAGAGAACAGAGTGCTAGTCTGAATTATTGACACTACCAATGACCTAGATACTATTTTTGTTACATAAAACATGGCCTTTTACTTGACCACTCACGACCTCATTTTTTTTTATCAGTTCTTTTCTTGCTTCAAATAGAAGACATAACATAAATCCCTAGGAAGATTTTTACATTTGGTTCTTTTTGTGACCAAAAGAAAAGGGGTTTTGAGGTAGTATTTACGTTCACCATTTGGAACAGACATCTTAATTTTGAATTTTTAATTCTTGTTACCTGGAAGAAAATTAATAGGTTTATATATAGAATAAAGTAATAATTCTGTCAAGTCACACCAGTCCTTTTTGTCTACACGTTTTGTCTTTGTGAGTAGGTACGTATTCAGCAATAAGAATTAGATAAGTCAAAGTCCATTCCCAAACCAAAACCTGCATAGGTATCTCTGTAGAATGTGTGCATTCAGAAAACAGCTCAGGCCTTCTTTCTGAGAAACTGTTTTGTACATTACTGAGATAATGCTTGCTTCCTCTATGTATTCATTTTAGGGTGCCCCAGGTCTGAGAGGTGATGCTGGTGCAACAGGAAGAGATGGTGCCCGTGTAAGTATCTTTTGCTTCTACTTGAGTTTACTTGGATGCACCTGACTACATAAGTGATTAAAAATTATATTTATGGCTTTTATTTTCCAGCGTATTCAGTTTCCTCTAACAACTGCTTGCTTTTGATGCAAGTCAGTATGACTCTGTAGTCCCTTGTTCAGGGATGTTTGAATTTGAGGAGTGAGAGAGAAGCAATCACTCTTCATGCATGAAAGCAGAGATATGACATTGGCAGAGATCACTATTTCATAGACAGTTGTCAGTGTGATGTCCTCTGGAACTTTATGGGCCCAGCCCATAAAGCTAATTGTAAAGGCAGCCTGCAAAGCCACACAACATTAATTTGGCATTTTGGCAGTTTGTGCATGATTTCAAATTTTGGGAGGAAAGTAACAACATAGAATTTCAAGGACACCAGGTTATGTAAAATATATTAAGAGTAACTGAGATAAAGTCACATGCCTATCTCCTGGAAAAAAAAGCAAAAAAATGTATTTGGTGACTCTTGCTTACATTTTGTTAGAAATGATGTCCTTCTCTTAACCTGTAGGGTCTCCCTGGTGCTATTGGTGCTCCTGGCCCTGCTGGTGGTGCTGGTGATCGGGTAAGTTTGCTCTTTGAATGAAAGTGTGTCTTTTTTTATAGTTTGCCCACAGTATGAATATTTAAGAGGAAGACTCTAGTCTACTAGAAAACAATTCCATCTTGTTAGGGTGCACAAGTTTTGCAAGTTCTCACATTGTGTGAAACAAATGTTATGGGGAGTTTCCCATTGTACCCCATACCTTTTCTTAAAAGGGCAGGGAATGGATGTACATCTATATGGCAGTGGTTTTTACAGAAAATCCTCAGATTCGAGCTTTGTCTGAATTCTTTCTGATTGAGGCTATGATCCTCCTCACACTGGAAAGAGGTTCTGATATGGTGTCAAACAACAACACATTAGCTCCTAATGACTCGTCATCCTGTCCAAGTATCATTAGAAATTATTCTTAACATGGGGTAGATTAAAACAGAGACATGGGGAGATAGAGTGTATGCATCAATACCACAAGATCTGTTTTGACATGTGTGGCCTTCCCCCATATAATGTAATGTCTCCTGTCTGTTTCAGGGTGAAGGAGGTCCTGCTGGTCCCGCTGGTCCTGCTGGTGCCCGTGGTATTCCTGTAAGAAGCAATTCCTTCAATTATTTCATCATGTCAAAGACATGATATTCACAAAAATGCCCTTTTAAAGCCAATTCCAACTAGTCCTCATTGTCTTCTCTTTAGGGTGAACGTGGTGAGCCTGGTCCTGTAGGTCCTAGTGGATTTGCTGGACCTCCTGTGAGTACTGTTTTCACTTTCCTCTTATTGATGCCACACCATTCCTTTACTTTCTTAGCTTACTTTTTCAACTCCTTGTTCTTTGTGTTTCTTTTCTGCCTATAGGGTGCAGCTGGTCAGCCAGGTGCTAAAGGCGAGCGTGGCCCTAAGGGACCAAAGGGTGAAACTGGACCAACAGGTGCTATTGGGCCAATTGGTGCTTCTGGACCACCAGTAAGTGAACTGTATCTTGGTAAAATGGTTTTTAACTGTGCTATGCAAGCAATATGCTAACCTGAAGGCCTTGAATTTTGAAAAGGTAATTAAAAGAAAACAAACAAACAAACAAAAAACCCAGAAATTCAAATTAGGCTGTGAGGAAAGTCAACATCCTGATTTTCACACATTATATAAACCTAATCAGTTTATTTGTGTGGGCTGAGATCATGAAATGAAGAGAAAAAAATAAATAATTTTCAACTTGTGCTAAAGATCAGCAAAATCTGTCTGTCTTGAACCATTCAAGGGATATTTCTGGGTAAGTTCCTGAGCTGAGGGCCTTAGAGATAGAATGTTCTATTGCAGCCTGACTTTTAGATCCAGTTGTGCAGCTGTGTGTGTGCAAATTGGTGCACACTCTTGCATATGAGCGTATAATACAGTCCAAAGGTTTCACATGCACGCAGCCCATTACTGGGGAATTGATGCAGAAAGAAAGGTCTTGGTATCTAAAATACTCTGAAATATTGCAAGGTAACATAGGCAGAGAGTCTTACCATACGCTTCTGTAAGACCAATACCAGGTCTTGGAACTACATGGCTGCAGCAGGCATACTATACAAACAGGACTCCTGCTGTTCTTTGCCTTACTACACCTTTCACATCAGATTTGCATAGATGCATGTAACATTGGCAAGGCAGATTCATTTGAATCGTGCATGCCTTATGCAACACTTCAATCCTTACCATATTGATTTAAGAAGTCAATGAGACCCCTAATATCATCACATTCTGTTTTGGGGCCCCAAAATTCTTCAGTTAAAGTAAATAACAAAACTGTTTCCTTTTTTGTAAGAGTGAGACTGGTCCCCTTTATAACAGGTCTTTGCTTGACTCATCTCTCTTTTTCTACCCTTCACACATAGGGTCCCATTGGTGCTGCTGGTCCTGCTGGCCCTCGTGGTGATGCTGGTCCTCCTGTAAGTCCTCAGGCTTTTACCATTCGCACTGTTGCTTTCCATGAAGTCATTGTTTCCTTTAAACTAAATTTTCCTTTTGACTTTTATTTTTAGGGCATGACTGGTTTCCCTGGTGCTGCTGGAAGAGTCGGTCCTCCAGGCCCTGCTGTAAGTGACTGATGGAGAAGTTTTAGTGGGAGACAAGTCTGAAATTGTACTAGTTAGGGATAATCCTCATTTTTGTTACATGACTCAAATTCTGACTATCCTGGAATCGCTTCAGATCTTTACAGGACTGAATAGGAAAGAAAATTCACTGACTGGGAATTATGTATTTAGGTTTGGTTTTGTTTTTTTTTCACAGGCTAAAAGGCATCTTTCTGCACCATTAAGTGCTTTGCCTGTTGTAAAAATCTGGCTTTTTTGTTTTTATTCACAGAGTAACTCCATAGATACTGGTTTTGAGTGAAATAAGGTCGTATCCTACCTCAAAAAGAATGTAGAGATTATCTCGTGTCAACACTTTCCAAAGTATCTGCAGTTCCAACTGCTGTCTGAAGCAGGGGAGCCTCTGATTATGTCTATGAATGTGACTTACTACTTTCTTTTTCAGCCCAAACTTGTTATTTCCAATTGACTTTCATAAAACTTCCTTCTAACAACAGTGTTCCAAGCCTTAGGAAGAGGTATTCCTTTCCTATATTTTAAATCCCACCATCCAAAGCTAAACAATCCTGTTTGTTTTTCTTTTCCCTGTAGGCTTTATAGTTGCAATTGATGTCTCTAGTATCAAACCTACATGCAAAATTTTGCCACATTCCCTAATTCGATAATTCTGCTGATTCCAGCTATGCACTGCTTAACAGAAGTAGTAACAGTTGCTGCTCTGTAGCAGCTGATAACCCGTTTATTGTAAATGGCATGATACTTCTCCGTAGTTCTGGTCTGTGTTATAATGATGACACTTTTGTGCTTGATCCTCTAGGGCATCACTGGTCCCCCTGGTCCTCCTGGCCCAGCTGGCAAAGATGGTCCTAGAGGTCTGCGTGGTGATGTTGGTCCAGTCGGCCGTACTGGTGAACAGGGTATTGCTGGCCCACCTGGTTTTGCTGGTGAGAAAGGTCCATCTGGAGAGGCTGGTGCTGCTGTAAGTAACTGAGTATCACATCTCATCACAAGTGTCTCTCTGCGTAAATGTTACAGCTTCTAAGATACTTTTGGTACTTTCGAAGGGCATTTCTTCTTTACCAAATTTAGCAAAGTTTTTTAAGCAGTAGCTCCACTGAGATTAAGGAAACTTTTTATGCATGTTTGACCAACAGACCCTAAAAGTGAGCACTACCTCTGTGCTGGGTGTCTTATAGAAGTAACTATTTGTGTGAATTACCTCTCTCTACCTTCTCAATGTAAATATATAGAAATTTCTTCCATAATCTGTAGAAGTTACAGCTAAGAATACAATTGTCACTGTCACTGTTGGACATGTATGCTAAAAATTTGTAGGTGACTGTTGAATATTTACCCTGTAAGGTCTGGTATAAAGCAGTAAATCTTCTAGTTTTATATTGTAGTTGAACTAGAGGGTGTGACTGCAATTAGGAATAACAAAGTAATATTTCAGGATGACCACTTACGCCAAGTTTAGTAGCACATGCTCAAATTTTAAGGAAATTGAAAAGTCTCTTAACTAAAGATACTTTGACTTTTCAAAGGATCAGTAATGAGCTCTAAGGCTTGTGGGGAGATAGAAAGTACCTAGATGGTACATAATAAGACTGTCACAGAATCAGATGGCTGGTTTTTCACTATGCAGTTCCCTCAGCACAGTCATCTTCTCCATTCTGAATACCCCAGTTTTCATGTACCACCCACTGTTAGAGAATGGGAAAAACACAATAGGAGATCTTGTCCAGAAAGGAAAAGCAAATGTACTTACTGGGGTCAGAATATAATCAGCATTACTTTCTTAGAGACCTTTAGGTTCAGTCTTCCACCTTGGTTACAATTTTTTCCATTTGGAAACTGGCAATGACCCACATTGAGATCTTTGGAAAAGAGTTACAGAGCAAAATAAATGAGAAATACGGAGGGACTTTTTTACCCCCCCTGTTAATAGAATCTTTCTTCTCACAGGGTCCTCCTGGTACCCCAGGTCCTCAGGGTATTCTTGGTGCTCCTGGTATCCTTGGTCTGCCTGGCTCTCGGGGAGAACGTGGTCTTCCAGGCATTGCTGGAGCAACAGTGAGTATATGACTCGTTGACTGCACTAAACTACAAAGAAAAATGCTGAGGTCTCCTCTTAAGGAATAGTGGTGAACAGGAGGTATAGATTCTGTTTTCATTTCTGCTGCAAACAGATCTTGGTTAAATGGAGCCTACAGGCTTGAGCAGTGGAAGAAATTATTGCTTGCTGCAGACAAACAAAACTTGTATCTGCAGGTGAACATACTTTTGAATGGCATCAGAAGCATCTATTCTTAGCAAGACACAGAAAAGCTAGAAACTGAAATATTTTGCTCTAGTTAGATATGTTTCTCATTGTCTCCTGTTTCTGTTTCACTTCCAGAACTGACTGCAGAGAAATGTTTCTCTTAGATATAGGCTGACAGTTCTGTAAGACTGTTTTTTGATGTATTATGTCACATTCTGTTTCCACTGTTCCTGTATTAGGGTGAACCTGGTCCCCTGGGTGTTTCTGGTCCTCCTGGTGCTCGTGGTCCCTCTGGTCCTGTGGGTTCTCCCGGTCCTAATGGTGCTCCTGGTGAAGCTGGTCGTGATGTAAGCTATGACTTCTTTCCTTTCCAAGATTGCTTTACTTTTGTTCTGAGCCAAAGACTAACACATAGAGAAACTGAATGCGATTGAATGCTGTTCTGCTAGCAAACTTGTACCTTCCAGTGTCTTCAGGGAAAATAGCAGGATCCCAATACACAAATCCCTTATTGGCAAGGTCTAAAACAGAGCAGTGGTACCAGGGAATCTCCTCATCATGAAATGAATTTCAGTCCTTTTCCCCAACAGCTCTGACTAGGTGACAAATTCTTCAAGGCATAAATTGTATCTGAAGGATATCCTGGAGTCACAATCAGAATCTTTTGACTTTTGCTTAATTGCCAAAAAAGACTGAGTGAGAAGAAGCCTTCATTGCAGGAGCTGGTGAAAGCATTACATCCCATGCAACAAGCTTTTGGCTGTAGAGAGGGAAGCTGATTGTCTGTGATAATTTCTTTTAATGTCAGGTATATACACAGTGTTTCCTGACATGCATTCCTTCACCATGAGATGTAAAGGAGGCTAAAAACAGGACAGAACAAACTCTGGCCTGTGTGGCAGGTACTGCTGATCTCCACAGATAAATATAGGCAGTGGAGGACTTGTATCCTATCTGGAAAGGGGTAGTGGAAGTACTGCAATGTAATAAATTGCCCCCTTCAATGCCCTACCTCATGGATGATTATTTGGTGGACTGGGCCCTGCAACCAGCTTTTCATAGAGCAGTGAATAAACTTATCCATTCAATGCAGCCATCCAGGTTAGTAGTTTACCTTGAAGGGTATCCATACAGTTTCTAGGTATTACTTATACTCTAAGAAAAGTAAAATATTCACACGTTATAGTTCTCCTTAAGGATTTAAGATATAAATTTTTCTCTGGGCATTATCAGGGATGTTCATGTGATTACCTGAGACACTGTTAGTACGGAACTCTTGTACTAACATTTACAGAAATAGAACCAAAAGTCATGAATTTTCCTTATATTGGTATTGTAAAATCTAAAATATTCGAAGGCCACCCTATTTTTCAGAGAATGTTAATCTGTGTAAAGGACTTGAATTTGGGACTTATAACAAAGTTTGCCTTAAAGATTCATGCTATTCTATCTCAATGTCTTCTAGATCTCATAAGGAGCAATTAGGCTGGGTCAAAGTTCTATGTGAGATATTGATAGACTTTAATGTTTTTAAATGGTACTTTAACAGGGCAATCCTGGAAATGATGGTCCTCCAGGCCGTGATGGTGCTCCTGGTTTCAAGGTGACTATTTCTTTCCTTTTATTTCATATTTATGAAAGAAATCTTCCAGTATGTATAAGTCAGTAGTAACACAGCATCACTCTTGCATTCCCTTGTGCTCAGGGTGAGCGTGGTGCTCCTGGTAACCCTGGTCCCAGTGGTGCTTTGGGTGCTCCTGGTCCTCATGGCCAAGTTGGTCCTTCTGGAAAGCCTGGAAACCGTGGTGATCCTGTAAGTTGATGAGATTTTACATTTCTTTTGATTGAGACAGGACTAACATTTGTCCATCGTACATGCACATGTGCATTTTATATACATATATGCATCAAAACCCTATCATATGTGAATAATTACTTTGCTTTCTGTAGAGATATGCTTAGCATGGATCCTTTATTAGGTATGATATGCATCAGTGACATGCATTTTCTTTTCCTGTTCCAGGGTCCTGCTGGTGCTGTTGGGCCTGCTGGTGCTTTTGGCCCAAGAGGTCTCGCTGTAAGTCTTAATTTCTGTATACATTACTACATTGATACAAGAATAGAAAACGTATGTTTAACATTAAGGGCCTACAACTGCATTCAAGCACAAAAAGTAGTGCTTAAGCAACTGTAAATATTTATAAATCTAGGATCTTGATCATCTTCTCTCATGGGATTAAACCTGAAGCTTTTGGGATTAATGCTTTTCCTGGGCATCTTAACAGGATATACATAAATATATCAGGGGCAACCTGTGGCATAATGTAGAATGCTTATACTGAATTCATTCTGTCGGTAATATCTAATTCAGGCCTTCTTTAGCATGTATATCCTTTCCTAGGGCCCACAAGGTCCACGTGGTGAGAAAGGTGAACCTGGTGATAAGGGACATAGAGGTCTGCCTGGCCTGAAGGGACACAATGGATTGCAAGGTCTTCCTGGTCTTGCTGTAAGTAAATGATTTTCAATATTTTGACTTAGTTCACTCTGCATCATCTTTCTAAAGCCATATGATCCAAACACTCAGTGCTTTCCACATAATAGGATGAATTTTAATAATGCTGCTGATAGCTGATTTTAGAACTGTACGATTTTTTTGCTCTGAAAACTACAAACTACATTTGGCTAGCACAGAATTCAAAAAGCTCTGCCTCTGTTTAATTAGTATTTCTTCTTTTCTGGTCAGAAATTGTAAAGTTTCTGTATCAGAGAGAAGCGAGTCATTTACAGATTATCTTCCCTTTAAATTCTGGTATCGTCTTTGGGAATTCTGTCTCTTATTTTAAAGAGAAAAACCTAAGAAACAATATAGAGACTCCTGTAGGTTATCCTTTTAAACAACTATTTTCACTCTCTTTCCTTTTATACATTTTAAATCCCAACTGCAGTTGGGATACTAATGCCAGTTGCCCTAGATTTCCATTCTCTGAACCCAAATACATCTGCTGATCCCCTTTTGAATCATGTTAATACAACGTGTGGCATTGCACTTTTTAATGAATATGTATTTGTTTTTCCCAATAGGGTCAGCACGGTGATCAAGGTCCTCCTGGTAACAATGGTCCTGCTGGCCCAAGGGTATGTGAATTTAAGAGTATATGCAAATAATTCTCTCATTCTTTTTATGGAATATATTTCTATGCTCTAATTTGTATGAATCCCTATTTGTAGCATTCCCTACTGTCATTAAACTGTTCAAGTTTCCTTCTAGGGTCCTCCTGGTCCTTCTGGTCCTCCTGGTAAGGATGGTCGCAATGGTCTCCCTGGACCCATTGGCCCTGCTGGTGTACGTGGCTCTCACGGTAGCCAAGGCCCTGCTGTGAGTATAACTTATGTCTTGTTGATTTAACACATGTAGGTAACAGTTAAATGAAAAACACTTTAAAATCTTAGTTTATGGAGAGATTTATTTCTGCTTTAATAAGGGATTTTGAAATGTTGTTGTTTAACATCCAACATTTCCCTAATAGATTTAAACCTGAAGTCTTTCTTCATTCTTTATGGCCAGCCAGTATAAGCACAAAGGTGTGGTTGTCCTACACACTGTATCTTCTGCTTTAGTTCACAGGAGTTACCACAGAGCAGGTCCATAGGTCCTTCCTCAGATTATTGCTGAGGGTGCTAAGTCTTCAGTAGGACAATGCATGTGTGAAAATAGTCGTCTGAAATAATCATATTTGTAATAGAATACTTCTTGACTTTTGCTTTTGAAAAACTTTAGGGTCCTCCTGGTCCTCCTGGTCCCCCTGGTCCTCCTGGTCCCAATGGTGGTGGATACGAAGTTGGCTTTGATGCAGAATACTACCGGGCTGATCAGCCTTCTCTTAGACCCAAGGATTATGAAGTTGATGCCACTCTGAAAACATTGAACAACCAAATTGAGACCCTGCTGACCCCAGAAGGCTCCAAAAAGAACCCAGCTCGCACCTGCCGTGACCTCAGACTTAGCCACCCAGAATGGAGCAGCGGTACGTTAGTGCCTGATATTTGCCCCTTCTGGCTCAGCAAGTTATTTTCAACTTATTAGCTTTCTTTGAATGGTAACCCTGGTCAACCAGTGAGAATACTAAATGGCTAGTGAAGATGTTCTGTGCCTCCAGTGAAAATGCGTATCTGTGAGGATATTCAGAGACATTCAAACATCTACTGTTGTGGAATTATTGCAGCCTTCTTTAAAAATAGTGCAAAAATGTCTAATCCTAGTTTTTGAGTACAGTTAATTTCTTACACATTGACAGTTTAAAAGGTGTATTTCTCCCAATTATCACTTCAATACTGTACTTAGCTGTGACATTTATGACCTCTCTGAATTTCTGTATCAAACCAATGAATATAAACTGAATGCAAGTGTTTCTTTCCTCAAAGGTTTCTACTGGATTGATCCTAACCAAGGCTGCACTGCAGATGCCATTAGAGCATACTGTGACTTTGCCACTGGTGAGACTTGCATCCATGCTAGCACTGAAGATATTCCAACTAAGACCTGGTATGTCAGCAAGAATCCCAAGGACAAAAAGCACATATGGTTCGGTGAAACTATCAATGGTGGTACTCAGGTATGTGATGCACTGGAGGATGATTGTTTCCTGCAGTGCTTTCTGAATAATTCCCTACCTGCTGACACTCAGTGAGCAAAACTCATTAATTAAACTCTTAGAGGAGAAATATGAAAAGGGGAACAGCTACGTTTTATCTCAGGGGAGCAGGGTTCCAGTTCTGGCTTCAAACACAGTTTGCTAAAGAGATCTTTTTTTAGTATTGTTCTAATTTTTCTTAGTGTCTGCCAGTGATCAATTCAGCATGATTAGTGGCCAGACCTAAGGGAATCCTGGCCTGGAATGTGCTACTTCAGTACAAAGACAGTCTGGAAACTGAGAAAGGAATAATAATAATTTTTGCTATTTTTTAAGTTGGGATTTATTTTTGACATATTGTGCTATTCTTGAAAAAATATTTGTATTACACATGACAGATCCTAAGTATATGCCATTGTAGCACTCAGAATTGCCATTAAGTAAAATTAAGAAATATATCTACCTGCATATGAGACATTGTACCAGCCTGCTGGAAAGTCCTTTTTGTACAATTAAGAATTAATTTCATAATTTTTAAATGAAATTGAATTAGTCTTATGATGAAATCCCAGTTTCCAAGTTCTTTAATACAAAATCAAAAAAGTTTATCACTGGGTCAGAACAAGGACCCAGGGTGCTCTAGAGTCCTATTTCTCACATTGGCTGAAAGCAGTTGTTGTCAAAGAATATGAGGAAGCAAACATTCATAACATCCACAGATGCTGCTCTATAAAACTAAAATAAGAAATAAAAACTCAGGGCTTTCTTTAGCCAGGCATTGTCTGTGTATTTGTGGAAACAATGGATTTCTCCTCTTTTGAATATGTCTGATCTCATCTTTAAATCCACATAAATGGCTAAAAACCACCATATCTTGCATCAGAGTTCTACAACTTAACTCCATCCACTACTTGTGCTCAGCTTTCACCTTACTTCCTGCTAGTTGTGTGGTGCTGTCTAGCTCTGCAGTTGAAATAGGCAACTGATCTCAAACATTTGTGCTCTTTAATTTTTTTCTATTCCTACAGAAAATATGTAAACACTCACTTTTCCCCAGAAATTCAATTGAGTGGGTTTCTTTGTCTTTTTCAGTTTGAATACAATGGTGAAGGTGTGACCACAAAGGACATGGCCACCCAACTTGCCTTCATGCGTCTGCTGGCCAACCATGCCTCCCAGAACATCACCTACCACTGCAAGAACAGCATTGCCTACATGGATGAGGAGACTGGAAATCTTAAAAAGGCTGTTATACTCCAGGGATCCAATGATGTTGAACTACGAGCTGAAGGCAACAGCAGATTCACTTTCAGTGTTCTTGTGGATGGCTGCTCTGTAAGTAACACAGAAAGCATGGGCAGTATGATTGTATTAATGAGCTGTGCTTTGATTCAGAACTAGATTATCAGTCAGACCAGAAAAAATTTATCCAGTGAGGATAAATAGCCTATAGAACCACCTGTGCCAGGTCTTTAATAAGTGACAAAGACTGGGGTGCTTCCTGTACTGTGCAATGTGACAAAAAAAGCTTTTCTGAGGAACTAGACCCAAATTCTGTGGAAACTGAAGCATGCTGAGAAAGGTACAGGAGGGGCAGGGTTAAGTCTTCAAAAGATCAGGCAAGGGTCACTGAGTGTTTAATCAGCATGAATAATATGGAAAGGTTAAAGTAAATGTTTTCTCTGTATTAGAGTTCTAAACAATTGGATATGGGTATCTTATTTGCAAACAGTGGCAGTAAAATTTAAGTAAAATTATTTCAGAATTTATCCAGTTAGGTGAAACAATTCTCAATTCTATGAACAATGCAATAACAATTCTAATACATTTTCTCTTGCAGAGAAAGAACAACAAATGGGGCAAAACAATCATTGAGTACAGAACAAATAAGCCATCTCGCTTGCCCATCCTTGACATTGCACCTTTGGACATTGGTGGCGCTGACCAAGAATTCGGTTTGCACATTGGCCCAGTCTGTTTCAAATGAATGAACTAAAATTAACTTAACGCCCCCCCCCCAGAATTATTCTTTGTCATTTCTTTTTGTAATGAGAGCTGACTCCTTCCATTTTTTCTGTTCATCTACTTGCTTAAACTCTGGGCGAAAGAGAAGGAGAAGAATTGATTGGAGCATTGTGCAATGAAACTTAATACAGCCCCAAAAGGACTTGGAAGTCTTTCAAGATTTAACACCTTGCTTTGGGAAATGTCAACCTTTGTAAAGAAAAAAAAAACCAAAAAAAAAAAACCCAAAAAAAATAAAATAAAAAATCATGAAAGTTTGCACCACTTGTGGCCTTTGACTATCTTCCACAGAGGAAGTTTAAAACCACAACTTCCAAAGGTTTAAACTACCTCATACACTAAACCAAGTGTGATCCACATCCTTTGTAGGCACTTCTCCATATCATATGAGTTACTTTCAGTTCCACTCAGAATATAGTGGTGCTAATTTCATTATTCCAGAGTATGTTCCAATACTTGAATTTTGATGGTGCTAGCAGCAGTTAAAGCATTACTTCTCTGTTTCTTTGAAATCTATCTCATCCCCAGCTTAAGCACGTGGATCATTTTTCCTCATCTTTGTCCTCTTCCTCCAAAATCAGATATTTCTGCTTACAAATCTCATCTTCATCTTCTCCAATGGATAAAAAAGAATCATCATTTCTCAAAAGAAAAAAAAAGAAAATGTATTTTGTATATGTGAGATGTTTAAATAAATTGTGAAAAGAAAAAAAAATAAAGCATGTCCAGTGTTCCAAAAGAAGGTATCAAATGAGTAAAGTTACTTGCTTAGGTGCATCAGCAGAAATTCACTTAGAGTGAAGAAATATTTTACAGCATCAATTTAAGAAATAATGCAGCATTCAGAGACTGCCTACTGCTGTCTTCTGACTGTAATTGTCTACTTGACCCTTCAATTCAACATCCCCTTTTGAGGAAGTCTGAGGGGAAAAGAAAAAAAAAAAAAAAGAAAAAAAAAAACCATGCCTCATAGTATGCAAACTTCAAAAGTTGAAGAGATTCTTCATTTTATCTGAATTCTAAACAAAATTAATGACTAAAAGGATAACCATCTCACATAAAATAGACAGAAAATGAGGGCTCTGTCTTGTGAAAACTTACTGTGGGGAGAAGTCTGTTGGCTGATGCTCTGCTGCAATCTGTAGGCGTGTATACTTCTGAAATAATGTGGAGGAAGAGTCAGAAGATCAGACTTAATTAGGCCTTTATACTTCATTCAGTTGTGTATGAAACAGATCTAGCTGCTGTTAACTTAAATAATTTACTGTCACAATGAACATGCTGAAAACCAAAGACATTTCTTGGCTGAGACCTTTTAAGATGATGCTATCATACAGTGCTTTTCTAAAAGCCTGAAATGAACAGCAGTTTCAGCGGCTGTGTTTCGGCATTGGGAGGGTCTTGAGATGTGCTGGAGAGATATGCAAGAACATGAGGACAGCAGCTGGAGCAGGTAAGGGAAGAGATGAGATGAGCTTAATCAGCAGGAATCCACAAAGAAAAGCCTGGAGAAAATAACCGGAAGAAGATCCTGTAACATGAACACAGCACCATCCCAATGCTGGTGGGTGAGTAGAGTCCAAAAGCTGCTCTGGACAATGAAAAGAGAAATAAGCACTATTTCTAAAGGAAGTTTTTCATTCTTGCATGCAATTAATTGCTTAATGGAGAAAGGACAAATAGGAAAACACAGCCTGGTGTGCAGCTGCTGTGTGCTCACAGCTAGTTGTGTGCTGCATACATAAAAGGGGTAACGTTTGCAGCACTGTGCTAGATTAACAATAGGGAAATTGCCATGATAAAATATAGCCTTTTTTCACTTAAATGAGTAAAATACAGTTTAATGTAACTACACAAATCATCACGGTCCAATGAATAACAGTGGGAAGTGTTAGCATTTCACTGTCTTAGCATTTAAAAATATATACTGCTGTTGTAAAGAAAAAGAAATATTGAAATATTAGGAGTTTTTTCTCCTAGATTATCCAGAAGCCAGGAATTTTCTACTGGACTGCAAAGGTAGAATTACTTTCCTGAGTCCATGTAACTCACTAGGAAGTATGCAAGCATTATTGCCAGGGCTGATAGGTGAGCTATTGCTGCCCATACCTTTGTGAGAAGGGGAAAAAAAGTGCAATACTTGTGATTTTGAAAGGAAAGGGCAAATATGCTCTCTTTGGTCATCTTCTGATTTCTCCTGTGCTCTGCCTGATCTATTTTATGGCACTTCCTTCCAGATGAAGAATGTTCCCATTCGACTTCCACCAGCCCTTTAGTTGTACCCAAGGTCTGTGTCTTTTTTGCACCTTTGCCGCTGAAGTGGGCTTAGTCAGAAATCAAACCAGAAGAGAAAAAACAGCCCCCACCTCACATTGGGTGTTAGCACCTGGACAATACTGTTTGGCTTTTGGGTTTTGAACTCATCAGAAATTAATGCACAATCAAGCATTATTCTCATGCTTTGCACAGTGTTGCAGAGCTTCTTTCTTCTCCAAGGACCATAGCTGAAAATAAGTAAGGTGAGCTGCACACAGTGCAGGGAGTCTTCATACTGTCTCATTTCAGAAATACAACGTGTTGAATAAATTTTTGGTGAAGTTTGCTTACTTGTTTCTGGGAGTCATCTCCCTCCCTGTGCAAATTATCTCTGCAGAATTTAATAACAAGCAGGTATGCATCAGCAGTAACATAAGTAGACCATCAGCACAGAGAAGCTAAAACAGTAGGGTTAAAACCACTGCCAAACCCAGGGCTCAGCTGTGGTACAGCTGCAAATGGCAGTACTGGAGCATTTGGCCCAATCTGTGCTGCAGGTCCAAACACCCACCTGTGCGGTCAGTGGAAGCGTTCTACCCATCTGCTCCTCTCACACAGCCTTCCTAGGAGACAGCAGAGGCTGAGATGCTCCTGTCAGTAAGTTGGCTGGAGCCTGATGTCTCCAGTGCAAATATACTTTACGGCATCCATGATGGCTGCTCAGAACTTAGCAGAAGCGGGGCTTTCTGCAGCACATGCCTTTGTAGGAACATGGCATAAGTAGGTGAAAAACAGAGGTGGGGAAAGGGAACGTGGTGAATTCAACCAATGCAGAGAGAGAAATGTTAAAACTGGAAAGAAGTTATGGAAGGGAAAATTGTAACTGTCCAGGTTTCTTCACTGGGGAGAAAAATCATGACCCACTGAGAATCATCTTAAAGATCTGCATAGACCATTTTGAAACATGAATACTGTGCTCAGGGCTATGAAAAGGCAAGTTATCTTCTGTTTCCATGATGCAGCTTTAAACTGCACCTTTTGATGTGATTTTTGGTTTGTTCCACTGTAGTGCTTGGAGGTTTCAGACAGGCTCTCCTAGAAGCTGTTATTCTGGAACCCACTCAATCTGGTTTTACAGTTTTAGAATCGTGTATACTGATGCCAAACAATGCAAGAATAGCACATTCAAATAAAGCAGTTCTCAGACACGCTATCAGAAGTAGCTTATAATTCATCTCCTTACATGCAGTCTTTGTTATTGGCTTATTAAAAAAGCATTATTTTTCCATATTGTTTCCATATACATATCAGAATCAGCCTGAATGTGCTCTGCAAAGCATATGCAAATATCTTCCACAGCTATGACTATTTCTATGCTCCTGGGCTGGAACACATTAGTCCGTTTTTGGACATTGAGTGGTTGGGTGCAGGTATTGCATGAAAAAAATTTTCTAGCCACAATTCCAGGCTTACGTATATTCTCTAGCTAATCATGAATTGATGGCTCTCATTAACCCAAACATAAGCATCCGAAGAAATACATTTGCCCTAAATACATTTTGATAGCAAGATTTTGAAATCTATGTAATTCATTACAATAATTATTTCAGTGTAAAAATCATATTATAAATTTATATATATATGTGTATATATAGAGAGAGAGAGAGAGAAAATTTTCTTATGTTGCTTTTCAAGCTGCAGAAGTTGGTTCTTTGAGTGATATCAAACAAGTTTTCCTGAACGCCAGTTCTTAAGACCATGAGTGAAATAGCAGGGTGATTCCACAAGTGCAGTGCACCACCTATTGACTCAGGCAGTCATTACTGGCCATTGAAGAGTTCTAGTGCAGCTGCTACCTGCCGTGGTTACTATCAAAATCTTTTGAGCTGTGTGGCCAGGAATATCCCAAGGGATATTTCAGCAAAATATCAGCTCCACAATTCTTCTACAAATAAACTGGCTTGCCAGAAGAACACCCATCCAACCCAGGAAAGACCCTGGCAGCAAAATGCAGCCCTATGTGGGGAATAGAAAAAAAAAAAAAAATCAAGATGAGAATACTTATAATCTAGTTTTCAGTGACTATGAAACCAAAGCAGGAGAGGTAAACTCATCTGACTGATAGCCCCTCTGTCAATTCAGCGCTCATTCAGCTCCCATGCATGGGCCTCAGTCTTTGAGCATACTCTTTGCTTTCAGAGAAGAAGACCAAGTGGAGAAACTGAAGTTTCATTTCCATTTTGAAGCTGTTTTACATTTCTCTGAACTTTGAGGATGCAGAGAAGTCTTCTACAAAACAGGAGGTGTTTGTAAGGTTTGTGTCCTCTACGTAAAGTGGAAGCACTGTCAAAGGCAACAAGCCAGACCAAAGATCTCTGCTCTTTTTATTTGCTGCTCTTTTGCACCTAGATCAAGGCCTGCATTTTTCCTTAGCTGTTGGGTCACCTCTTCAGCAGCAAAATATCTTCTTCCTTCTCCTGTATTTGAGAGTTTTTGCCTTTAGCTTTGAAATAGTTTTTAGATCCTTCTGCTTCAGCACTATACAAAGGATGACATCTCAAGAACATTAAATTCTGCCGTGTACCATGAAAATATGCAGATGAGCAATGCAGAGAGCCCTATCAATTTCTGCTGAGATAAGCTGACGTAAGGCATTGCTGAGGATACAGGCTTCAGTAGATTCACTTCATAAGAATTTGTTCAGGTTTTAGGCTTTAGGGAAAGTCATATTTTGTTACTGAAACATTTCAATACAAGTGTTTTCATAGCATAAGCAACGATATGGAATGAAAAAAATTAGATCCATATACTCCATAAACTCTCACTTGAGTGATTATTGAAGTGTGTCATCCACAGGACATTTGAAGCTACAAGCAAACAATAACAGCTGCCTTGCAGGTTCCAGCTCACCAGGCTTTTATGAATATTTTATAGGAATGGCATAGCTACTCAGCTATCTCTTAATTCCCAGGTGATAAATCTTTGCTAAGTCTGAGGTGTGCAGAGGATCCTTCTGCATGCATGTTTACATTTCAGCATCACAAAATTGCTTAGACACATGAGAGTTCACAGCAACCCAGCGGAGCACCACACAGACAAACAGATACAGCAGAGCAGTGTGAACCCGAAGGACCATTGTAATCTTCTGCTTAAATTAAATTCTTTCTTTGCAATTTCATCTTTAAATAATGACTCATGGGAATATTCTATTCTGTTAATCTATTGCAAATACTTGAACAGTGTTTTACTGAGCCTGAAGCTAAAATAGAGATATTTTTTCCAATGTTATGATTATCATCCATATAAGAAGTTATTTTCCTTCCTAAAACATAATTACCTTCCTAAAAACGTTGGCTCCAAGTAGTACAGATCCCCTGCATTAGGTTCTATGAAGTTACAGACTGTTGCAAGGTGAAAATAACTTCACAATATGATGATTCATTTTGGTAGATTATTTTATATAGCATTATAGTATTTATACAGTATATCCCAGTCATTTCAGGTTTCAATGTAAAAGCTACTCAAAAGAACACTGCATATTCCAACAAAGAATTAGAATACAGAAGGATTAATTAATTAATTAATTCCTACTAGAGAGGTCAGATTGGCTGGCAGGATCTTCCTCTTCGTGGTGAGGAAAGAGTTCTCCTCCAAAGCCTTGATCCCTCTTGACCAAAATCAAAAGATGTTACGCATATTCCCACATGACCTCAGGCAAACACGCTCAGTTCCACCCAATTTTACTCATTTAAAGAAACCTGGGATAGTAGCCGTTACTCTATAGATGCATAGTTTCATCAAGTTCAGTGAGAAATGAATTTCTGGAGACATCCTTATAAAATTGACCTCTTCCATTTCTAAACAAGAGAATACATACCAGTTTTCTGGAAAAGGTAGAGCTGACAAGACACAAAATAATTTCAAGGAAGTGTTTTTGCAGTCCAAAACAGCCCATGACAATTTTCCATCCATGGTAAAGCTTCCTGTTCTTGGAGTTTTCCATTTCAGCTTTTGTCCCATAAGTAGTCAGACCTTCTCACTTTCACATTTGTTTTTAAATTGTAAATTCACGGCAGGATCCACAGTGAAAGTATGCCAGTTTCACAGCCAGTTTCACTGTCTGAACTACTGCCAGATAACCACATCCACCGAGAACATGGAGGGCACACTGTTGGAAGAAGACAGCTTAAACGTTGCCCAGTGGATCTGCTCATTCTCCATGGCCAGCTGAAGGAATGCTGTGAAGCCTCTCTCCAGCAGTGTTAAATGATCTGGTCAAGTATTTGCTGAGCAATGTAGGTATATTTAGTATTTCATTTTCTGTTTCAGAGAGGTTCGGAAACACTGAACTACACAGAAATAGTCTCAGTCATACATCAGCAGAAAAGCTTGGTTATCTTTGGCACCTTCTGAAGTTCTTCATTCTTCCAAGCTTCTCACAGGCAGTAGGAGTTGTCGCATCATTCATCATTAACACTTACATTGTTCTTAATTTTTCTTTAACCAAACATCTTCTTTGAAGTCTGCCTCTGTTTGTTCTCAGGGTTCACAGTTGGTTTTTTTTATTGGCTATCTCAGCATCTCCGGCTTTACTGAAAGCAGAAACAGCTGCATTGCTTCTCTTCTTCTCTCAAAGAAAAGCTTTGCATTCTTGTTGCAGCTTTTCACCTACATTCAAAATGTCATTCCTTCTCTACACTGTTTTTATGCTTGTGAACATTGTTTCACAGGGAAATTCAGCTAACATCATTATATGAGCCTCTTAATGATGTTCTTTTGATCACATTCTAGGTTTTGTCTATTTTCCTGTCAATCATACCCTTTTCTTTGATGCCCTATATCAATTACTGACTGCATTACAGACTCCAGGCTTCTAAAACTAAAGTGATTTTTTAATAATTAAGAGAATTAGGAGAACTGTTTTACAGAGTTTTATCTTCAACTGTTATATCTTCAACTACCATTCATATCATGTGCAGGAAAATTTATTTCTACCCAGATAACTTTTCTTCACTTTGTGCTATTTCTCAATTTACTTCTTCCATACCATCTTTTACTGCATTACCATATTTTATTATATTATTTTATGTCATTGCTGTATTCCCTAGTTAATACATTCTGTAAAGTTCTTCCTAGAATTGTCCAGCTTCTCAGCTTCATGTCAAGGATATCAGCACATGAAAATCCCCACTCCGGCCCACAGGCACCTGTCCCTTTATCAGAATACAGTGATATAACATCTGTGACAGCAGTGCCTGCTGTAGCTGGATACACTATAGCTGCACACCATGAGCTAACAGAGACTGTGATGAAGAACTCCTGGAACTCAAAGCTAAGCATTTCTTTTAATGGGCCAATATCACACAGACTACCAATGTATTGTACAGAATGTTAATGGCAATCAGTATGAATGATTTTTATTATAGATTATTACAGACTGATAGAGGTGGAAATTATTATGTCCTAAAGAGAATGTAATTACAGAATGATACTTGCATTGTCAGCAGCCAAAAGAAAATGCTCTAATGCTCCTCAAGCATGACACAGCTTGGACAGCAGCCGCATTGGCTTCCAAAGACTGCCTCACGTGTATACAGAACTTTCAGTTTTAAAGGGGCAAATCTGGGACCATAAGGGGCGACCAGGAAAAGAAAACAATGAGAAAATGAAACTGACAAAAAGAGAACAGTTTGGCTTGACAGGGAGCTATCATTTTCTCTTACCTAAGAGTCAAAAAAAAAAAAAAAAAAGAGAGAAAGAGAAAACAGAAAAAAAAAAGGCACCTACTAGTTAACAACCTACTGATAAAAGCTGAACATTCTGAACCCCTTATATTGTCGTATACAAGGCTTTGAGGGCAAGAATCTAAGCAGCTGAAAGAAAAATCGATTTGCATTGATGAGCTGTGCAGAGTCCCCATCTGACCTCAAGCCTACGTGGCTGCATGGTGATGACATCCCATGGTGTAGAAAGGTGCATTCTCTTAATGGAAGAGGAGAGATCACTTAAACATTTGGATTTTGTCTATTTCCCATCCCTCCAACCCTTCCAACTCACTTATATTCCAGATCCATGGATACGTGAAATTAAAACAGTAATGTTCATGTTACAGAATTGCAGATACACTTATCTATTAGTGATAAAGCCAAATGTATCCTTTACGCACATGATTTCAAAACTACTTTTCTTAATATCAGCTTCCTTTTAGTGCAGACTATTGAGGAATATTATAACTCTTATAAAGTTAGAAATCTGTAAATGCAATAATCTGATAGAATTTCCAAGATCTCAGGAGCCTGCCTGAGACGGTAATCTGTTTGACTGAACAAATCTTGTTGTTCTTTGTACTCTCCTTTCATTAGCATAATATTTGCAATGGATGGTTACCACACACACGCCTGCCACATGAAGACGTGATGCTTACAGAAAGACTGGTTGCTTTTCCGAGGCTGAACACTCAACAACCAAAATGTTTGATGTTGTTGTTTGGTGATTATACAAAGCTCCTGAAGGAAAACCTGCACTACTGACAGAATAGTTCTCTCCAGGAATCTGCTGGAAATACAGCTTTGTTTCTGGAATTACAGTATCTGGGTAGCAAACTGATAATGATGCACAAATTAAATTAAGATCTGATATGGTTTGGGGTATGGCAGATCCTACTTACTGATCATTCAACAAACTTAATCTATCACATAACACAGAGACTCATCCAGTCAGGAAATCACAAACAGTATGTTCCCAAAATAACACAAGAAATGGACATTTTAAACACACGTTGCAGTTTTTCTTTCAGCTTTGGTGTCTATATTCCTCATTATATAAATGTATGCAAAATTAATTCCACTCCTATAAGCATGCAAAAACTCCGAGGGGAAAACAGCACATGGGAAGGCCCTGACTGAGAACACATGTATACATAACCTCTCAGTAATAGATAATCATTGTCCCTGTTTTTCAGGCTTCAGGTCTTGGGACTGCCCTGTGACTTTGACTGAGGACAGTAGCTCTCTCTAGAAGCCACACTTGGCTGCAATGCTGAAATCAGCAGAACCAAGAGAATGAGGTCTCCTGGGAACTGAGCTTATCAGCAGAGTCATAAGTGCATACCCATTACAACCTGCAGCACAGCGTTCTCCTCCCATTAACACTGAGCCTGCCAAGCAAAACAGGAAGCAGTAAAATAAGCATTATCTTACTTTAATTACATCTGTATAAATGCCATCTGTCCAGTTTAATTATCTAAATTCAACACAGGATTGCCTAACAGTGAGTCTATCAGCTGCATTCTTATCTACGAGTAAGAAACTGGTGCCTCTCTTCCACCAGTCCTACAGAGGAGTTCAGATAATGAATTTAAAATAAATAGACTTACAAGTGGCTGGAGCTAGGTGCAGTGAACCCCATCTCTCCTGACCACTTTATAATCCTGACACTTTGGGGAAAAAGCATGGCTGAAAACCACAGTAATATTTTCAGCTGTTTTATTTTCAGTGACCACACATAACACCACAGTGTCTTATCAAAATAATGAATTCAGTTAAGCCAGGGCTTTCCTTGTAGAGAACAGAAATGGGAAATCTCTCCTGTGGCTGTTCATTCTTCACAGCCATTACCCAATTTGCGAAGCACTCTCACACTTCCTCCTGCCTCAGATGAATTACTTGTCGCTGTGCTGAGCCTTTCTCCATGACTGCTCCAGACCTTCCCCTCCCACTTACTGCATTGGATGCTTCCACCAGATCAAGCTGAAAGCCAGTGCCAAGCTGGAGCATTTGGAAAACAAAAACTGAGGTGTAATTGCAGGAGAGCTAACGTACTTCTGGTTTACTTCCAGCACATTAAATTCATCAGCAGACAGGAAGTAGATATTTAATGGGAATTCCAAAGCTTCTTCTAGCTAATTCATGTTTGGAGTCTATTTCATGGGTAATCTCTAATTACCCTCTTGTATCAGGCCTTTCCTGTATAATGTTTGTGGTGTAAATTATTCAGGTGTAGGCAATGATGTCAAATTCCATTAGCTTGTAAGAAGCAAGGAGGTACCCATATGAAAAGAATCTGCATGCGTGCAAAGCACTGCCTAGCTCATGGCACTGCAGCCACAACTTCCAAACGCAATGAAGGAGATCTCTTGTCAAGCACCTGCACAACCTCTCCAAAGGAGCAATGAAGCAAAAGCAGACATTCTGCTTACATCCACTTCAATATTTAGTATACACAAGCAGTTAAACTTAATTAAGGTACTTAACTTTTAATAGTATCAGTATTCATCAGTAGAGATGTAAAATCCCAGAGACGTAATGCACAAGTAGGGTTCTGGGGCATCACTTAAGAGAAGGCTCAGTGTTTCAGGGCAAGTGAGGAGTGCCACTGGACATCCATGGACCAATCTGAAACAGCACTCAGAAGGCTGCGGGACAGAATGGCTATCCCTGCATGTTGTAATCCTCTGACATATCTATAAACAAATGTACATTTGTTTTGTTACCTTTCGGAGTTCTGCTCTCAGCTTCTCAAATGCTCTTCCAGTATAGCCAGTAAACTTAACAGTTATACTGCTTAGGACACAGGCTGAAATCCATGTGTTCTGGTTGGATCAAAATCTGTTTATCAATAAATATTATGAAAACAAGCAGAGTATCTGAGATCCTAAATGACTGCAGAAAAGATGCCCAAAGAACACTTATAACTCCAATCCTGTACATTTGCACGGTGCCTGAAGTTCTTCAGGTAAAACCTGAAAATAGAATTTGCAGCGTGTAGGTTTCCTGGCTTTGTTTTTGACAATTTAATTTCAGTTTTAATCACGCTCTCTTTTCCATTTTTAACGCATTGTCAGATATGAACAGCCGCAGATCTTCCGGAAGATGACTTTTTTGGCTCACAGACAGACGGGAGGGTGGGGAAACAACAACCAGATGTTTCGGTGCTCCACATTCCGGTGTTCCACGAAGAGCCCAGCGCTACCGCGGCCGGCAACCCTGGAAAGAGGAGATCAAGGAGGAGGAGGAAGGAGGCAGCTCCGCCCCGGCAGCGGGGGGCCGGGCTGCTTTCCGCCGCGCCGGTGGGGACGGTGGCAGCCGGCGGCGGGGGCTGCTTCGGCAGCCTGCGGGGACCCAGTGCTGCCCCGCTGCGCCCGCCCGCTCCGCCGCGCACTGTTGTCATGGAGGAGCCAAGATGGCGGGCCTGGCCTACACCCTGGGCAAGCGGGAGATCAACTACTACTTCAGCGTGAGGACCGCCAAGGCGCTGGCGCTGGGCGCCGTCCTGCTGCTCGCCGCCTGCCACGCCGCCTCCCGCCGCTACCGAGGTGAGCGGGGCCGCGGGAGGCGGAGCTGAGGGAGCGCGGGCGGCCGACGGCCCTCCGGCCGGGAAGCCGTGTGGGCCGGGCCGGGGCCGCCCAGGGCTCCCGCAGGCAGCTTGGGCAGGGGCTCAGCGGGAAGGCCGTGTTCGTTGTCCGAGCAGTCGGAAGCGCGGGGCCCTGTCCGCCTGTGTGCGAGCCGCCGCGCGGGTCGCGCGTGGGTTGGCAGCCGGCATCTGGCGGGCAGCGCTATTGCTGCCTGAATTGGCGGAAGGCTTTGGTATACTTTTCTTGTTTCATTTTATTTTTTTACCCTCTGTTCAACTGTTGGCTCAAAATTCAGTCCCTTGGGTTGATGCAGCAAAATGAGCAGCTGCTTGTTTTTGTGTGTGGTTGGTGGACGAGCACGGTGTTGCCCTATAAACAGCAGTGAGAGCCACTGAAGTCTTCTGCTATACTCTTGAATATGGAGCGTGTTTTTGTGTGTAAACCGTGAAGTTGATCCAAAGGCTGTGTGCTGCTGGACAAGGGGTGCCATTGTGCACTGAGGCTCATGCCCTGCGCTCCAGGACGATTGGGATGAAGCACTCTATTGTGGAAGTGCGGAAGGGAATAGGGAGCCTTTACAGATTCACCCTCCAGCTGACACGTTGGTAAATCTAACAGACTGAAGAGCAGTAAGTTGCGAGGCATTGAGGTGTTTACTGCCTGCTAGAGAAGCTTGGATATGAAGTAACTGAGCTTGTTGTGCTGTGTAACCAGAGGCTGGAATCCATCTCAAAAGTAGATGGAAGGAAGCTGGAAAATGTGATGCTTTTTTTAAGAGAATGATTGCAAGGCTGGCCTGGGAAAGCAGGGACTTCCACATACAGCAAATGAGCAAGAAGGCACTCTGTGCATAAATAGGATGCACGATCAGAGAGCTGTTGGGGCTCTCTGTTGAGTCACAAATCACATTAAGGTAGGAGTCTGTAGGCCTTTGTAGATGTTGGTTGAGTCAATATAGATTCTTATGAAGTTCTTTCACCTAAAGCTTTTAGTTTCTTTGAGCCACTTTAGGTTGGGTGAGGATTTCTCAGAAAATAGAAGCTCTATCCAGCTTGGTCTTCTTTGAGCAGGTAGCATTCAAAACACACAAATGGTTTGGAAAAGGAAGATGGAGCGTTTATAGCAGATAGAAAGGTTTTGGGGATAGGCAAAAGCAGATGTTTCTGTGAGATCATTTTGCAGCTGTTCAGTGATCTTAAACATCTGGCGTTAAGCAAACTAAGGAAAAACATAAGATTTTACTGTGATACTGCACAGTGAAGCTGAGTTGTGTCTTGCTTATTGTCAGTAATGCTGATGAGTCCCTCTTGGCCATAAAATCCTCACACAGGGGTTGTAGAGGGAAGAGCATGGATCAGGTGTGGTCTGCAAACTTGCTGTCATTGGTAGAAGTGAGGTTCTCAAGGCCCAAAGCAGCAGGGTGGTGGGCATTGGGCTGTGCCAGAGGAGGGAGTGCTCTGTTGTGCTTTTTCACACTGTTTTCAGGCATCTGTCATCAGCCGCTGCAAGGAAGGGGGGAGCAGAAAAGGCAAACTGTCATGGGAACAGCAAAGTACCCATTCGTGTGGATACTGTCTTTCTTTTGTAAATACATAGGAATGTGGAGGAAAAGGGGGGCTGCATATAAATAAAAAGTACATAAATAAAACCACTGTGGAAGGTTGTTTCTTATCCAATAAATTGGCTCTTTCCATAATGAGATTCTTCAGATACTAAAGCATGGATTAGTTTATACTATTATGCAAAAATGCTGGGCTGCAGTTGGGGTAGGTTAAATTCATATTCAGGGAGACTGTCATATTTAGAGATTGCCTAATTTTCTTGCAAAACTTTCAATGAGTGAAGTTAAGCTGTTTTTAGCTTTAGTAAAGTTTCTTCATAGACTTAATTGTACTATATATCTTTATAATATCCAGTAAAAATCAGTAAAAAGTTATCAGCACGTTTCAGTTATTAGCATATTTCAAAGACTCAGTCTTACAGCTTGTTGGAAATAAGTTTCTATTTTTTTTTATTATTATTATTATTATTATTATTTCATTCTTAGAGTCTCCATCATTGAATGATCACGTTCAGATCTAGATTTTAATCTTGAATAGTAGTGACTGCTTGGATTTCCATTTCTTTGAAATTCTTAGTGTTGATCTCATTAATGGTTAAGAAGGTGCATTTCCAGAGGTACCATCTTGTATGTAACTTCCAGTTTACTGTCTTAGCTGCTGTTTCCATCTTTATTGTTGTTGTTTCTTCTTCACTGTCCACTGTTGCATTGCCTTCTACAGTCCACCTCCTCTCCAAGCTTCTACTACTTTCTTTAAAAAAAACCAAAAAGCCTCAGGTGTAAGTAATGTTCCTAATGGATTTTAGGAGCTTTCTGTGTTGCTTATGGAAGTATTCAGAAAATCAGTATCTGGAGCTGGGATAGAAAACGTATCTCCGTTCCCTAAAATATTATCTGTGTAGTTAAAATTAATGCAATTAATGTTTGGGATGCAATTTCGATAAATGCCCATAGGTTGGAGGATTTTTTTCATCTGTAAGCAGTGCCTGATGGAGTGCCATGAAATGCACGACTTCAAAGCTTTGGTTGTGAGCTCAAGGCATGAAACGTGCTCTACTCTGAAAAGGTGGTAAACAAAGATCATGAATTTCTTCAGTCTTGAAAAGAAATGATTTATGAAGGGTTGATAGTGGTCTGCAGGTTGTGATAAATACAGGAGGGATCTGCACAAGGCTTAGGGAGTGCAAGTAAAGCTGGTAGGAGCCGTATGTGAAGTAAAGGCAGGCAGCAGCTATGGATATGGAGAACTCCTGCCGAAAGATGCTGTGAGAGATTAAAAAAAAACTGAGGAAAAGATTACATGATTTGGTGAGAAAGAAATTTGTTGGAGGTTCTGTAAAATATGAAGAAACCACGTCCAGCTCAGGAAGTCCTTGGACTTGGGATAATATTGGATGGGAATTGTACCAGGCTGATGTGACCACCAGTAACCATCTGTCTTCTGCATCTTTCTCAGCAAATTAATGGGTTTCAGAAGGAGCGTAGTGGTGAGTTTTCCTTTATATACTTTGCTCTTCAGTCACTTTGATGCATCATCATGTTTTCATCACCTGCAGAGCTGGGGTTTTGGTTCCGTAACAATAACTGTAAGTCACCTATTACAAGCAGCGTGAGTTTGTTTTGTTTTGGTTTTCTTTTAGCAGTTTCATTTTTAAGCAACTTTCTAGAAGTGATGTGGTTGAAGTAGGTGCATGCATTGAGAATTAAGGAAATTACGTTACTTGAAAGCCAGTACACAGAAACATTTGACATGATTAAGGAAAACTGAAACTATGGTTGTCTTGAGTTTCTGGTTTCTATTAAAGGTATCTGAGCAGCAAATCTGAGCTGTGCCAAGACAGTTAAAAAGTAGGCAAGGATCTGGCTTTGTATGTCACTTGCTGTGTTCTGAGCTACTGCTGCAGCAATTCTGGCAGCAGGATCAGCGCTGCTGTGTTAAGTGGGAATGGCTGGAAGAGAAGAAGAAAGGTGCTGATAAACTGCTTTGGGAAGACCTGTTCACAAAAAGCACTGTGCTGACTACTGAAACAAGCACCGGCTGCAAGAAAAAGCTTGTACTGCTGACCTGTACTTGTTGAAGAACAGGGGAGTGACAGAGCCTGGCTTTGTGGAAATCCCTGAGGGCAGCCTGCACCTCAGTTTGGCACAGATGGTGCGTGTGCACTGCGGTTAGGTGGAGTGTCGGTGAGAGCTGTGGGAGCTCAAGGGTTTGCTTGGGAGGTTAGTGGTGAATTTGAGTGAATTCCTGAGCTGCCATGATTAGTAAACATGGCAGAAGTTTTTTATGGCAGAAGTAGGAGTTTATCACTGTCTGTGTATGTTTTATTTAAATTTTAAACACATCTTTTTTTCATGCATCAAAAGCTGCTTGACCCAGAGCTTATCATGCACGCTAGAAGCATTGTGTGTGTTGCTCCTGGAGAAGCAACCTCAGTTCGGAGCTATGACTCAGAGATGTTTATCAGGACTCTCTTTTCAGGACTGTTATAATTCCTCAGGTTGTTTCAGCTTTTATTTTAGTAGTCTGATGCAATTCATTTTATTTTAATAGTCTGATGCAAAAAGTCATTTTAGTAGTATGATGCAATAGCAGCGCTAAGTGGTTGAAGTTCCAGGAAAGTAAAAGGAGCCTGGTTATTACAATTACTTTTTGAAATGAAGGAATGGGGAGCCTAAGTTGCAAATTATAATAATTGATTCTGTTCCCATTGCTGGATTTGGTTGAATAAATGAGCTGAGGGGTAACAGGTGGGATACAGTCTGTTCTACATTCCCATTTCTGATTTTCATGGAAATAAGTAGGAGGAGTTTCCAGGAAGAAGGGAAGGACAGATAATATCTTCAACTGCCAGTTCTTTCTTCTCCAAGCTAATTTTATGTCCTGCTCCAAGAAACACAAGTTGCGTTGTTTGTACTTCTGTATCTGACATGTTCTTGGTGAATCCTAAGTAAGAGTGTGCTGGAGTTCTGGGGTAAGAGTTAATTCAGAGCTTTGTCTGTCAGCTGTGCTTTAAACATGCATTTTATTTTTATTTTATTAACAATATTTTCCCAGTTTCATGGATAAGTCCCTTTTTATTTTCTGGGTGGACTCTGAAGTATCAGGCAGCTTAGGATTAGCTCACAAGTGATTGTCACCAGTGTTAATGGAAGAGTTATCTGGAAAGATCACTGCAGTCCCAGTTCTATGTTGTAGGAAGTACAGATATATTTCCATCATCCCTGCGTTCATTAATGCTGATTTGCCCTGTTGTGGTGAGAGATTTATGTTGGCTGGCTATTAAGTCCCGTACTGGACACTTCAAAAGGGAGTGCCTTCTACCTTCAGTAACTGAGATAAAGAACAATAATACTGCTGAGGGAAAAAGAGGTCATTTGGTGACAGGATGCTGAGAAGCCAAGGCTGCAGCACTGCCTCCTTCACATTGCAGTTACTCCTGCAGGAGCAGTGAAAATGTCAGCATTGCCATCTCCCACGTTTCCATGCTCCTCAGCAGCCCTGTGGGAACAGCTCACATATCCATAGGAGCTTAATGTTAATATATTTTTACTGGACTATTTTCATCGGGAAGCCTGGGTGGATTCGTGCCTTGTGCAGTACTTTTTGCATGCTGTAGAAAATAATCCAGTTCAAAACTTCAGGGACCAAGGTACTGGGCTGTCACTCTGAGGAATGTGAGCTGGAGCAGGGTCAGCAGCACTGTGCCAGTTCCCATTCTGACCAGCCTCAGACATCACCACGCCGAGCGCTCTCTGTTGTCCTGCCCAATCCACAGATTGAGATAAAGCTTTAGATTGCTTCTTAATAATTGAAATATAACGCCTGCCTGTCTCGTCGTGTGTGGCTTCCAGCAGCTTAGGAAGGAAGCTGATAGAAAATACACCTTCTCTAAAATTAGTGCAGGTTTCTCTGTAGGAAAAGAGCAGATCATAGCTGATTTACTGAACTCCAAGTTCCATGGCAGGCACTAGCTAGGGTTTGTGGCACACGGTTTCTGCACATGCCAGCACAGGTACTCACCGTTTCATTCACTACCATTTTCTTGTTTGTTTGCCAGCTGTGACAAAAATGTTGGCAGGCAGCTCTTTGCCAGCACAGTATGGAGCTGCACTGAGTTTCTGGCAGCAGGAGCAGATGTGTTTGCTGGAAGATCAGTCACTGATTCCATATCAGGTATTTTATTTATATGAATTGAAAAAGTGACCTGAAACATCACCACTTGCAAAGTGATTAATTTTAATTAATGTAAAACTAATGGACTGGAAAATGGTAGGTGCAATTCAGAATCATCAATAAAATCTCAAATAAACATTTGTTGTTCTGCCCATTAACCCAGTGTGTAATATCAGCTGTTCCAAGGTGACAGCTGCATCTTAAACAGGGAAATGGAAAAAGATTTTTTTTTAAATCCCATTTTGAGCTTCATATTCTGTACAAGAAGCAGTGCCTGGTAATTCCATGTACATTATTTAACTCTTTTAGTTTGTTCTTGGATAGTAAATAGCACAGCAGATCAATATCTTCTAGTGGAAACACCATTCTAGGTCACAACTTTCCAGCAGCAGAAACGAGATCTCTAATGTTTTGTGAACATGTTGCTGAAAAGAACAGTATAGAAAGTGACAATTTGTAAACACCTGTGCAAAATGTTTTTACAGTTAAGTTAAACTTGGTTAATGCTATTGTTTGCTTTGATTCTTTTATGTCACAAATGCTCTGTGGAGAAAGATCTGTGGGTCCTGATGGATGACAGGTTGGCCATGAGCCAGCAGCATGCCCTGTTGGCCGATAATGTCAAATGGGATCCTGGGGTGCATTAAGGAGTGTGGTCAGCAGGTCAGGGGAGGTGATCCTCCCCCTCTACTCTGCCCTGGTCAGGCCTCATCTGGAGTACTGTGTCCAGTTCTGGGCTCCCCAGTACAAAAAAGACAGGGATCTCCTGGAGAGAGTCCAGCAAAGGGCCACAAAATGATAAAGGGCCTGGAGCATCTCCCCTGTGAGGAAAGGTTGAGTGAACTGGGTCTGTTCAGCCTTGAGAAAAGAAGACTGAGAGGAAATCTTATTAATGTTTATAAATATCTTAAGTGTGGGAGTCAAAGAGATGTGGCCATCATCTTTTCAAGGGTCTTTGGGGGCAGGACAAGGGGAAACAGCCATGAACTGGAGCATAGAGAGTTCTGCACTGTAATGCAGAGGAACTTCTTATCAGTGAGGGAGACAGAGCACTGGAACAGGCCGTTCAAGGGAACTTGTGGAGTCTCCTTCTCTGGAGATATTCAAGACCCATGTGGACACCGACTTGTACAGCCTGTTGTAAGGAGCCTGCTTTGCAGGGGGGTTGGACTCAGTGATCTCTAGAGGTCTCTTCTAACCCTACAATGCTGTGAAATGTTATCAGAGTTATTTATTTTTTTAACAGCAGTGAGGCTTTGAAAATAATTTTCATGTGTCTGATTTCTAATCATAATTTTACTGTTTTAAAGGTGATGATACGTGTGAGTATCTTTTGTCCAGCGGGAGATTTCTTGGAGAAAAAGTATGGCAGCCTCATAGTTGTATGATGCACAAGTATAAAAACAGGTATGCAAATCCTTCTGTTGTTGTTCTTCTGGGAAAGATTAATTGTTGTCTGCTGCTGAAATTGCAGTCTCATCCATGTAACCATTTCTGCCTCTGTATTAAAATACAAATAAATGCTGGTAGCAGTACTGGTGCTTGTCACGAGGAGCTACCAGGTAGTTTGGAAACTGTTTTCTTTGTAGCACTGTGGAATAGGAAAGCCTACTTTATCATTCCAGTAATCATATTAGCTGAATAGCTGACTTTCATTTATAGGCAAATTATGCTAAACTTCTAATTATTTCAACACTGAAAAGATGTACTGTTACTTTGCACTGGATGTAATACATACAATTACCTGTATTGATCTACAGATTTCACTAAAGACTTTAATCTATTATAAACTTCCTGTAACATGAGTGTTGCTGTTTTGTTTTTCAGTGAAGCAAAAAATTGCCTCATAGACAAACATATTGTGTTTTTAGGAGATTCTAGAATTCGACAGCTGTTCTATTCATTTATAAAAATCATAAATCCTCAAGTCAAGGAAGAAGGAAATAAGGTGAGATGGTGTATTTTGATGATTTCTGTTTCCTTCTTTTCCAGTTTACTTCATAACTCTTCTCTGAACTCATTTTGCACTGCTTGCTGGGCCAGGAAAAAGAAGCACAAAAAGGAATAGCAAGATTAGGCCAAGTTAATGAGAGTTTGAGACATGAAGTGGGAAGCTTGAGAGCAAGCTCCCAGCAGTCTAAATAAACAAATGCAGCTGACTTCCCCCATAGCTTCTTAAGTGTCATACTTTCTTCTTGTTGAGAGAATGATTGTTCCATTCATGCTTTGCAATTTAGTATCTTATATGTCAGTTAGATTGCTGACCTAACCTGTCCTAAAAATCCTTGGGCAATGACAGGTTTCCAGGTTTAACTTGAGTCTGAAGCTGTAACTAAAACTGGCTTCTGATCTCAGCATGCTTTTGATTGTTGCTGAAAGGTGGGTTTTTATAAGGTGGAGAACGTGAACTGCAGCTTACTGGGTGCAAGCAGAAAGAAAGGATTTAGCTATAGACTATCAGTTTATTATGTGGCACTTCTTAGGTCTGATTCTTCATGGGTGCATATATGTATGTGAGGGAAAAGACACACTTCACTTCCAACTGCAAATGAGATCCGTCATAAGTACTTCTGTGGTTTAAAGGGCAAGCTAGCAGCTTATCTGATAGGAAGGATGCCGTCACTTAGGCTTGTCAAAACAAGGCATTTAATTGATGGAGTAACTTTCTTTTTTTTTTTCCTAGTTATATCATATTTGCTGCCTAAAGGCGAGAGTACATTGAACAGCTGTGAGATGACAGGGTGCTATAACTAATTTTAAGCTGAGAGGTATCTTCTGTCAAGTATTTGTGAAATCCAGATCTGTTCATCGAAGATAAATATACTTTTTATGAGGATCAAAACTAACATTGTCTTAGTACTTAAAGGATTGTCAAGGATTTCTGGCTGCTTTCTTTCTAGTTTCTCACAATCTCACTCAAAAATGTAATGATACCTTCCAGGCTTTGTTTCTTCCTGAGATTAATTTATTTGGATCTTTAATTAAAGCTGTTTCATTTGTTCTGTGCAAAGAAGATAGATGGATGAACAGGAAGGCTAGGGGAAAGGAAGTGAAAGAAAGAGGGAAAAAAAATCTACAAGTTTCTCATTTGGGGAGGGAAAGCTTAGGAAATTATTTAATGAGACCTTTCTAAGAGAGTAAACAGAAAGCATTTCAGATGTAATTCTACCAGGAAAAATAACCCTCTGTGAGAATAGTTTGTTTTATCAAGAAAACAATACAAACACTTTGCATTGAAATACTGACTTGTTTATACAGGAAAATTCTGAAGATAAACCTTTGGGTAAGAGTGAGTTAGCATAGCAATTTTTTTCTTCTGAAGGTTATCTTACTTTGCTTTGATTGGTTTGTTTGTTTTGGCAGCATGGAAATATCCCTTTTGAAGATAAATTTGCTTCAATTAAAGTGGTAAGTTTTTATCTGGCATTAAATTGTATGCCATAATACTTTGTAGCTTATTTCACACAGTGTAATCCAAGCTGCAGTCAGTTTGAATTTTTTCAGACTTCTGCATGTGCTGAAAAGTGAAACATAGTTTCAGAGCATTGACATTCTTTATAAATCTTGAACAAATTACATGAGAGTGTATCTTCAATGCATTATATTATATATCAGATACTTTGAGAGACTTCAGCTTGGAGTACACTCACAGATTCTACCGTTCCATGTACTTACATTATTCAAGAGAACTGCAAAATCTTTAGATCTGCAGTGGTGAAAGAGATCTCCTTTCTGCTGGGAGTATTTCTGCATTGTGAAGTTTCCTTACAGTAATTTTTGCATATGTAGTCCTTGCAACTTCACTTGAATGTGTATTTGCAGTCCTTCTAATACTTCTGCAGAGTAACTGGGTAGTCTGATCTTAACTGGGAGATATAGTAGCATTAGCCAACATGTGGATTGTTTTTTAGCTGAATGTTGGGCACTGCTCTTGACATCTAAAATAAAAAATATTGTAGGTGGTGGGTTTAACATGTGGTTTTCTTTTACACTTGAGCTACTGCTAATTAGTTTGTGTTTCTGTTTTGTTGGTTTTTTTTGTTAGTCTACTGCTTGTCTTAGTGCTTACAGATTAAATCTGCATTTCTTTTAAAGGATTTCCTGTGGTATCCAGAAGTTAATGGCTCTATGAGGCAGCGTATCAAATCTTGGACTGAGGTTAGTGTTATACTGTTTATTTTAGGAAAATGTTGTGACTTCTTCCTTTCATAAAGATGGCTATAAATACAAAAAGGTTAACAACTGCAGCATATCGCACTATCTGCAGTCAGTTGTGTAACAGAGGTCTGAAATCTGGCATCAGAATAATGAAAGGGAGCGTGTGTGTGAATATGTGCTTATTAGCATCTACTGTCTGCCAAGGATGCCTTTACTTGGGCCAAAAAAGGCCTCACTAGAAAAAAAAAATAACCCAACAAAACCAAACACCTGCTTTCTAGGAGCAGGTTGATTCATCCCAGTAGGAACTGAAAGAATTTTTCATCTGATTTGGCAACGTTAAGTTCTCTTTAAAAGCTAAATCAACAGTGATTGTAAGTGCTTATCTGCTTTCATTCTTGCAGATTCTACGACATGAAAATTAGTATTTGTGATATATCTGCAGTCTGTTGTTATGTAACCACTAAATGGACAATTTTGAGCAACTGTTATTTCAAATGGAAGTCTTGGTTAACTTGATCAGTACATTAAATGATAACTATGATTTCTGAATATTTTAAAACTAATTTCTTTCTACTTTGTCTCATAGGGGTCTGTGGCAAAACCTCATATAATTGTAGCAGGAGCTGCCACGGTAAGTTACGCATGTATGTGGCATCTAAGTAAAGGAAGAAGATTTAGTAGGGTAATTTTTATTCTTTCAAGTTAGTTACGAGATAAAGCTGTTAATCCCAGTTTATGATGAAAGTCCCAGTTACATATAAAAGTATACTCTCTGAAATTCCTGCTTATAGCAAGTAGTTAATTCTTAAGCATTAGGTTACAGCTACGTGATACGCATTACTTGGTTTAAAAGCAGTTTAGTTCAGAGACAGTTCAGGTGTTCTACCATTGTAGGAGATCCACATAAATCCATTGGGCTTTAGGAATCTGATTGAGGCTAGAATGTCTCTGCTCAGTCTTTCTACTGAATGAAACACGCTTCTTAAAATGTATGTAAAATACTGCAGGTATTTTAGCTGCGTAGATTTAGCTACTGGGAGTCATACAGGTTCTGAATCTTTTTATTTCATTCTCCAGTGGTCCATCAAGATTCACAATGGCAGCAATGAAGCCCTCACACAATATAAAATCAATATCACTTCAATTGCACCTCTTTTGGAAAAATTAGCAAAAAGTAGTGATGTTTACTGGATCTTACAAGGTAAAGTAATGAACAATAAGTAACAAGAATTCATATTGTCACTGTCAGTTGAACCAGTCTCATTGGTTATGAAGAACTTAGTCTGTACTGCTGATTTACGGAGTACATATGTTGGCTGAATTGCAGTGCAGCTTTTTGAGCAGTTGTAACTAGCTGGCTCCTAACTAGCTGTTAGTAGTGATGGAGATTTTCAAGTCTCTCTCAGTCTCTCTCAGACTCAGGATGCTAGGACTATTTTCTGTTTTCCTGTGTTTGTGTTCCACTAAGTTCTCAGATTACATGAATTGTGGAAGAGGTTCTATAAATGCAGCTTGTGCATGTCTAGAATTAACTCTGAAGAATATTGAGAATTTAGTTCTCTGAAGACAAACTTGCATCTGTACGCTAAGCATTGGTGAGTTCAGATCAGGAGCCAGAAATCATGGCTCAAAATGAGTCTGCGAGGTTTCTATCATGGCACCAACCTTCTTTAGCTTTTCTTCAACAAAACTCAGGTATGACTTTGATGCTGAACAGTGAGCTGATAGGTAGAATTGTGTTTTCTGAGCCAGGAAATGTTTCAGGTTGTTGTCATCTCCGTGAGAAAGGTAAGTGGGTTTTGAGCCCTGATAGCAATATGTTCAGCTGTATCCTTAAAGTCGTATGTAAGTTCCTGTCAAAGATGGTTCTAGAGATTAACCTGGATCAACAGATTCATCTTTTCACATTACTTTCAAGACTAAATTTGTCTATTACAAAAACAATTAACTGTCAGACACGTGCCAACATTCTGCTGATAAAGATCCAGTCCATTTAGGTAATCTCTGAGCTCTTTATAGTTGTAATGGAACAAATAAGAGCAGAAACTGTACACAGAGCATAGTGTAAATATGGTTTGTACGGACTTGGATTATCTAAAATAGTCAAGAGGCAGCTTGAGTAGAAAGCTTAAAGCTTTTAGTGTGTTTTACCAGTTAAGAACATCAGCAGCTTTTCATAGCGACTTGGTGATTTTTTGATCTGCAGTCCTGTGTAGCTTAGTGTTAAGTTCCAAGTAATCCATGTAGCCTGCAGACAGCTAAGCACTGCTCCAACCTGCTGAAAAAACTTAAGATTCTAACATCAGTTAAATTGGATCAGCAGGAACCAGAGGAAAATGCTTATGGAATGTGGCTTAGTGAAGTCAGAAACTGGTTTCATCTGCAGCAGCTAGAGTTCTGAGATTCTTTTTCCCAGTGTATCTGCTCTGCCTGTCTTCTACCGTCTTGTGTTTGGAACCTTTACTTGGAGCATTCCATTTCTGAGAGAAGGCATAAACAGCTCTACTCCAGCACTGTGCTCCACATGGAGCACAAAAGCATTCATGTCTGGCCAAAGCTTTTTTGATCTATTAGTACACTTGCATAACTGGGGGATAACATTAAGAGTATTCCAGTATAAGCTACTCTGGTTGCAGTAATGGTCACTGATTCCTCACTGGTTTTGCTATGTCATTAAACAACTTTAAATACCAAAATGAAAGGAACCTCTGCAATCTGAGCTAACCAAATGTGTTTGTGATGTAGACTCTTCATGTACCCATTTTTTATCCTTTCAAATTCAGATCCTGTTAATGAAGATATGCTGAGTGAGAGTCGGAAAATGATCACTAATGAGAAAATAAATGCTTATAATGAAGCAGCTGTCCGTATTTTGAACAGCAGCTCCCGAAATTCAAAAGCTAAGGTTAAATTGTTCAGTGTATCAAAACTGATAGCACAAGAAACGATTATGAAGTCTTCAGATGGCTTGCATCTGCCTGAATCAAGCAGGGATACGGTAAGTATTTTTAGCACTGGTCGATGTTAAAAAGTAATAATAGTAAAACGGGATTGAAGGGAATGTTTTGAAACAGCAGACAATATGAATGTAGTGAAAACCTTCCCATCCTTCAGGAGATTTTGTTCAGAAGATCCCAGTAGGTGGAATGTCAGGCAGTTTTGCTTATTTTTGTTTATCAAAGAGTGTGAAATGGGTGAGAAAACACACAGTATAGATTTTCTCCACTGTGTGGAGTGCCAGTGGCTTTAATTCTTTATTATCTTTAAGCTATGAATGCATATGCATGTCATGAGCCTCTCTGAGTGTGGTCAGAGTGCCCTCTCTGTGACTGAACTCTCCTGCTGTATCAGCATTAGTTCCACTCCTTTGCAGGTTTCAGTTGCTTTTGAATATTGGATAAGCTAAGTATCATCTCACCAAGGTTTTAGTCTCATTGTCATGTTGTAGACATTTTCATTACCCTGCCCCTTGAGGACGCTAAATTTGTGAGCTATATTTTATGTATAGTGTATATATTTAGTTGCAGCTCCTTTTAGAGCCAATAGAGAGAGCCCTTCTGTTGTAAGAATTAGGCTTAAGTCATTCTGCTTACCTCAGGAAGCTAAAGACTGTAGTGTTTGGAAGAGGTGTTTTGATTCCCATGCTGAATGCAACGAGGATTATGGGGGTTTCTATGAAATTTTTCCTATATGATAAGGGGAAATGCATAGTTTTTCTGTCAATGCATGATCTAGTTGAAGAAAATTTTATGTGATGACAATATTTAGAGATTAATTGGAGAACTGTCTATTTCTTTGACAGAATGCAATGATTCTTATGAATGTCTACTGCAATAAGATAATGAAGCCCATTGACGGCTCCTGCTGCCAGCCTCAGCCTCCTCTCACTCTGATACAGAAATTAGCTTTCTGTTTCTTTACTTTGTCCATTGTTGGATATTTTGTTATCAGTTTAATTCATCGGAATAATTATCGAAAGAACAAATCATGCACTGATTTGGAAATTGGAGAGGAGAAGAAACCTACCAGCAATACTCCTAATGTTTCTACTTTAGAGATGCTGTTACACTGTTTCTGCAAACTTGGTCTAATCATGACCTATTTTTATCTATGTGACAGAGCAAATCTTTTCATGAAGGAAAATAAATTTTATACACACTCATCTTTCTTCATACCGATCGTCTATATCTTGGTTTTGGGGGTATTTTATACCGAAAATACAAAAGAGGTAATGATCAAGTTGACATCTTATTTCTGATGTAGTTTGACAGTTGGGGTATAAATTTCAGATTGCTGATTATTGGAAGTAAACTTTTTAATGTCAGTATAACTCATCTGCAGAAAATGCATTTGCAAGCAATGCAGTGTTTGCATGGAATTAGGTGTAGAATTTTCTTAAAAGCATGTGGGCATGAGTGTGTTTGTTCTTTGCTGCTGTCAGTTTTTAAGCAAGTGTAGCTCCAGTAGGTGAGAGTGTAGATCACATTAACGTGTCTGTTTGCAAGAGGGCTTTTACAGTTTAGACCTATTTGCCCATAAAGTGGTTTATTGTTTTGAACTTTTTCTCCTCGTTTTGTAGATGTTCGTTGTACTTTTTGGAATAGCAACACTCTTGTTTTGTTTTGCACTAGACTAAAGTGTTAAACAGAGAACAGACTGATGAATGGAAGGGCTGGATGCAGCTTGTTATTTTGATTTATCATATCTCTGGAGCAAGCACTGTAAGTGAATTTCAAGGTTTCTTTGGGGGAATGCAAATTGGGCACAAAGCACAAATACTTAATAGAATTGAATAGACTGAATAATTCATACTATTGTTCTGATAGTTTTAGAAATGATATTTGCAGAATTAGGGTATTTTTCGGTTTCCCTGATAAGAGCATGTTATGCACAATTCACCCATATACACAATGTACTTGATTTCTTGATTCAGAAGACTGTTATTTTCACTTCTCAGCAAAACTTTATGTTCAGAGCTCAAAACTATTGAAGTTAAGCTTTCAGATATCCCTTCTTAACTCAGTCTTAACTGATTAAAGAATATGAAAAGTGCAGAATGATAATAATAAATAGAATCTGAATACAGTTCTTATAATGATAAGGGAGAGATGGGGGCAACAAAAGAGCTTAGTAAGAAACAAGAAATGCAGCATGTTTCTTTTCCTTGCTAAACCTGATTTAGTGCAATGCAGAAAAACCAAAACAGGAAAACCAGAAGCATCTATGTAGTTATTTATAAAAGGTACATTATTTTTCCCCACAGTTCTTGCCTGTGTACATGCACATTCGAGTTCTGGTGGCTGCATATCTGTTCCAAACAGGTTATGGGCACTTCTCATATTTTTGGATAAAAGGGGACTTTGGTGTGTACAGAGTGTGTCAGGTAAGGATATATTTACTTACTGTTTATAGAAAGAATTTATTTTTCTGGAAATAGGGTATCTGCAACACATCCATACTCCCTAAGTAGTGTGATGTTAGTGTACTTAACCAAAGTTTTCAGATCCAAAGTGGATATGGTTTCTGTGCAATCCAACACATTTAGTGTTTATTTGTTATTATTTTGCATATGCAATGTTGTCATCAATGTAAAAAATGCCTTAAAAAAAGAAATCGTGTTGTTAAATGTTTCATAATGTATAGCAATGGAATTTCCATTGTGATGTGTGTATGAATATATATGTATGTATATATATAAAATGATCCAAGCTGGTGTTTCTTAAAACTTTTTTTTATATGAGTTGATAAATATTTGGTGAATTCAAGAGGCATTTGTGCACGGACTTTCTTTATTTGTCTGCTTCTGTGAATAAAGGTAATTGTCTAGTGAGTTATTCAGCATATGGGTTTGCTTGCTTCCAGCACTGCAAGTCTTTAAGTAGATGGAACAAATGCTGTCTTGTGTCTGATTTAAATTAAAGCCATTTCCAAGTTGTAAAAGCTTTTAATTTTTGCATGCACTTTGAGTCTTTTCCTTATTGCTGGGGAAATGAAAAATCTTTGGTTTGTTTGGGACCTTTAATAGTGTCCCAAAACACTTGCAGTATTTTTCTTTTTCTTTCCTTCAGATGAGTGATGTTTTGGATCTGTTGAAGAAACTTTCCACATTGCTGTTTCATTAAGCATCCAACTGTTTTGTACTGAAGTAGATTACTAAAACAGGATCAAGAGGCATCACTGCAGTATTTGCTGCCTCTTTCAGAACTTAGCAAAGAAAGCATCCTCACACGCTCCGTATTAATTTTTGCACATTGCAGAATCTAAGCTGAATTTTTCTTCAGTCAGGACAGAGTACTGCATGGCAGCAGCTTGTTTAGCCATTTGGTGTGTAGAATATCACACTCTCTAACATTTTTGTTTCAAAATAATGAAAATTTCACCAACTTATCAGGTGTAGCTGCTTCCTTGGGAGAAAAGGGAGGAATCAACTTATCTTTCGTTGTAGAATGTTTTGTTTTCCTGAAACCTTTTCACTTGAGGGTTCAAAAATTTTTAGATCCAATGGCGAATTGGATCTAAAATCATTAGATTTAGGAATAATATCAATATCATATATTGATAATATAATGATCCTAAATAGGATCATTAGATCAATGGCAAAATGGAGAAGAAGCAAACATTCTCCAAATGCTTACATGAATTTTCGGGGGCTTTTTGGTTTATTTTGTAGGGTTGTTTTTTTGTTGTTGTTTTCCCCTCAAAGACACTATTGTTAGAGACTACAGCAGATGGGATGCTCACTCAGTTCCCAGGCTGGGAGCAGCTGTGTTGTACCCTGTTTTCATTGTTGTTGCTGCTGAAGTAGGCCAGGGTGGACTGGCCCCGTATCACATCATTAACCTTGAGTCTCATGTTGCTCTGCTGTTGTTCCTATGTTTCAACTGAAATACGATCATCACGTGAGGTGATGTTTTCATGTAATGCTAAAGAAACATTCCCCCCTATCTCTGCCAGCTTTGCCTTCCAGTCTATTTGCTATTTAATGAGAATGCATTCTTTCCTCTGGCTCCCTTCAGGTATTATTTCGCCTCAATTTCTTGGTCGTGGTTCTGTGCATAGTGATGGACCGACCGTACCAGTTCTACTACTTTGTGCCACTCGTTACTGTCTGGTTTATGATCATTTATGCCACCTTGGCTATGTGGCCTCAGATAGTCCAGAAGAAAGCAAATGGTAAGATAATGCTCTTTTGCCCTTCTACTCTAAAACATGTACGTGTTCCTGCAGATGTTAATCATGCAGAAAGCTGCTGTTTGTAGACCTCAGCCTTTTTGTACAATAGTACAAACATGTTAAATGACTGCTCACAGAAGTAGGTTGTTACAGATGAATGATACGTCAGTTGAAAAAGTAAAATATCTTTGCTTATAGTCGTATAGGATTCTTTTTAATAGCTTTGACTATCAGAAATGTATTCTATCAAGAGCTGTACCACTAATAAATGGAAGCTAAAAACATAGATTGCACTGTCTTTGCTGGCTGAAATTACTGCCATCGTGTAAGGATGGTGCAGCGTGAGCAGTGAGCATCTGCACATTGCCATTCTGGATTGCCAACGTACTGATCCATCCAGAGCACTGATTCTGCCTCGTCCTGCCATATAAGGGCTTGAGGTTTATCTTTAGCCCGTTAGATTAAGGGAACTGTATAAAGTATTTCTTGGGATGTGAAAACTAGAAATAAAAATTGAAGCGAAATCCATGTTTTTTCATGGATTATGCTTCTGAGAAGAGCTATCACCTTGTGGTAAATGCCTGTTAATTAATTCACCTAAATTAGAACCTACAAACCAAGAGTCTTAAATCCCCTTTCCCAGTGCAGAGAGTAAAATGCAAGTTTTACAGTCTGCAGATAGAAAAATGAAATGCATCGAACGCCAGGAATACGTGTTGGAAGAGACTTGAGGTGTTGGAGTAACTTGAGTAGATTTTAGTATTAATTGACAGCTTCAAGGAACAGTTTCTCTGTCTTGTCTTAAGAAAGCACTTGTCCTTAATGTACTCCAGAGCTGGTACCCCTGAGTTTAGTGATATATGTTCTTCTTATTTTACATAACAAAAGCTGATGGATACTGTTTTATTTATTTTTTGCTCAACTAGAGTAAGAGATGCCTGTGTTGAATATTTGGGAAAGCAGAGGCTTTAGAATATTATTTCTTTTGAAGAAATTCTGTTTGAAGACATTCTGTTTCTTTCTGTGTGGATGCTGACTCTGTTTTTAGGTGTAAGGTTTAGTTTAGGATTATTAGATTGAAAATTACTGCAATTGTTTATTTTAGTTACTTCAAGTAAAACATAAAATGTGAACATCTAGGCAGTGGTAAAGTATTGTTCATAATATTTGAGTATTTGAGTATATTGATTCTTTCTAGTACTGAGCATAGCCACACTAAATAGTTGGCAATTACAACAAAATGTTTCCTTGTATTCACTAGTGGAAAAATGAATGACCATATATCAATTAATTTCTTTTTTCCTCAGGGAACTGCTTATGGCACTTCGGTTTACTGCTTAAACTGATCTGCTTACTGGCCTGTATATATGTTCTCTCATATTCTCAGGTTTGTAAACTTCTTGTATCCTTATTGACTAACAATATTATTAACTGTCTCTGCATTTGACAACATAAGTAACTATTTCTACATTTTAGTGCTTGAGTATTTGCTTCTTTGTCACACGTGCAGAAGATAAACTGGAACCTTCTGTTTATTTTGGTTTTGAATTGGTGTGGTTGCTGGAAAATAAAAAAAAAGCACAGTTCAGTATCTTATTTCTTTGTAATGCTTGACGTGTTCATTACCCTACTACAGATGTAATAAATATGAAGGTGTATGGATGTTTTCTTTAGTTTAGTGATGTTTTTTTTGTGCACGTGGTTGGTTTTGGTTTTTGTGTTTTGTTTTTAATGTGTTCAGAGTTAGCAGGTTTTGTATCAGCAGATGGTGTTACAGACACCCGTCTTTCAGGGACATGCTGTTGGCTTTGATGCTTTATCCTAAGAGTGAATCTCATGTTAAATTACTGTCCTCTTCCTTGCTATGAGTATGGATGACATAAATAAGGACAGCACCTGTTCCTCTAGAATTTACAGTGGCTTTTGTGTTTTTCAATCCTCTATTGGTTTTAAGCCTACCAAACTGCATTCTTTTGTGGAGCTTGCATTAGTTATCCCAATGTGTAAGTGATCTCTCCCTTTGAGTCTCCAATACAAATTGGAAGGAGTGCCAATACCTTTGTGGGGAGGCAGAAAAAGTATCTTTCTCATCTGAGCAAGTACTTTTGACTTCATTTGTTAATTAGCTTTGGCAGGAATAGGGAATGCTTCAGAGGAAGCCAATTATTTTGTAACACCACTTAGCTTTGAGTTTAGAGTATCTAAACCAGTGAAGCTGGAATGACATAAATCAGTTAGCTGTCTTTTGATATGAAATGTAGTAAATATGGTTAATGTCAATGTTAATGCTTTTGTGATGTTTGTTTTTTTACAGGGTGCATTTGAGAAGGTATTTTCTTTTTGGCCACTGTCCAAGTGCTTTGAACTGAATGGGAACGTCTATGAATGGTGGTTTAGGTGGAAGTTGGATCGTTATGTATGTGCCACTTACACATCTTTATACTGTACTTTTAAGTGGTGGGGTTTTTTTTTTTCAATTTGGAGGGTGTGGGAGGGTTGGTTCCCCTTCCTCTAGAGAAAACAGGAGTTTGTCACGGTGGGTTGTTCACTTTAAGCCTAAGACACATCCACTTTAATTCTGCAAATGTCTGCAAAGACCTTGCTTTAAAGAGGGATGTTGGCTTGCTTACTGCTACATCCTGCTTACTTGCTTAAAAAATGATCGCATTTTTATCTTTCCTCTGAAATGTTATTCTGAAATAAAACAGAGAGACACAGTTTTTTTTTTTTTTACCTTCTTGTAAAGGTAAATGGATTGTCTGAGGTGAAAGTGTTTATCTACTGACCTGATTCATAGCTGAATCGCCTGTGTGCTTTTCCCTCTGGCACTCTTAAGTGACTTAAATCTGCAGGGTTCCTGGGGCACTGCCTTGCAGCATTTCAGATGTAGAGCTCTGTTGGCTGTGAGCAGTGCATATTCTGTGATGTTGCTGACAAGGAAGTCCCAAATTAACACTGAAGACAAGCAACACATGGGACTGAAACAGCATCATGTTGCTAGCTAATGAGAAACTGGTGTAACTTCATAAAACACTCAGCTGAGGAATTCTCAGCTGGAACACTCAGCTGGAGACAGGACAAGGGGAAACGGCTGGAAACTGCAGCATAGGAAGTTCCGCACAAATGTGAGCAAGAACTTCTTTACAGTGAGGTGACGGAGCACTGGAACAGGCTGCCCAGGGAGGTGGTGGAGTCTCCTTCTCTGGAGATGTTCAAGACCTGCCTGGATGCCTACCTGTGTGACCTACTGTAGGGAACCTGCTTTGGCAGGGGGTTGGACTCGATGATCTCTGGAGGTCCCTTCCAACCCCTACAATTCTGTGATTCTGTAATTGTGCCTGTGAGAGAGGAAAGCACTTGTAATGCTTCTTGAGTATTTTCACCTGCCAACTTGGGAGAAGGCCAGGGCCTCATGACTTTTCCCCAGAGAAAGCACATTTCAAGTGCTGGCACAGATTGCAGAGAGGATAGTGGGTACTTGAGAGCATCTTGAAACTTCATTGTCCTGAAATTTCATGTCTTTAACATCCTGGGAAGAGTTAGTAAGAATGCTTTATCCTTAGTATTTCAGCTAAGTTTAAGAAAAAAAAGCAGCTTATGACAACCTGGTGTAGGAAGCCTATTTTTGTTAGTTTCAGTAAATCCCTGGGCTTTGGTGTTACAAGTGGATTATATGTAGCTTTTCTGTTGTTGAAGTTTGTGGCTGAAGTACATGTAAGCCATGAAATGCTCATTATGTTGTCTTTTGCAGGTAGTTTTTCATGGGATGCTGTTTGCTTTTATTTATCTGGCATTGCAGAAGCATCAGATGATTTCAGAAGGGAAGGGAGATCCACTTTTCTCCAGCAGAGTTTCAAATGTTCTATTATTTATTTCAATTGTATCCTTTTTGGTAGGTACCTCATTTACAGATTTACGAGGCTGATTATACTTGTTAAAGAGTTCCTTCTGGTTTTGAAGTTCTCCTTTAGAGAATATACTGACTTAAAAATCACTTCTTGATCTGGGGATGCTTCGGCTGTGTATTTTCACCCAGCCTGAACCGTCTACTCACTCATACAGTTTTCAGTCAACTGGAGGTGAGCACTTCATCAGTTTTTCATATCAATGCAAAAACTGTAAGAAAAACAGATAAATAATATGATAGATAATGGAGCTCTTACCTTCACCCTTGATCGATAGTCTAAATGTGGTTTAAAAAAGATAATTGTCAGCGCTGTGTTTTCATCTCGTGTGTGAGAAATTATGGTATTTGTCAGTTGCAAAAAGGGATTTGGGAGAAACACAAAAGGTGTTCTTCCTATTACTGCCCCACAGCCAAATACTGCTGAAACACTTCAAAATAGTCTGTCTGTTGTTTCATTTGTCAGTGTTACACACCACTGTTACTCAGCTGATATTTGTATCTTGCAGACCTATTCCATTTGGGCTAGTAGCTGTAAGAACAAAGCGGAGTGCAATGAACTGCATCCTTCTGTTTCAGTGGTGCAGGTAATGATGTTCCTTTTTCTTACAGTGATAAATCTACAATGGCAATCTGCAGACTGATTTTAATTACGAACTGTTCATAAAAATATATATTAAATGTGATGAATATGTGTATGTGATGCACCTGTGGTTTGGTTAAAGTGAATAAAGTTGTGTGTATGTGTGACCTACTTGTCACCCATAGTCACATCTTTAACTTTCTTTTCTTTTTGTTGTTTTCCTTTTTTTTTTCCTTAAGATTTTAGCTTTCATCCTCATCAGGAACATTCCTGGTTATGTCCGTTCCGTATATAGCTCTTTTTTTGCCTGGTTTGGTAAAATTTCTCTAGAGGTAAGTGTGATAACAGAGCTGCAGTGATCTTCAGCCTAGAAATGCAGGGTGCTTTTGTTACATAAATTGCAGCAGTATAAGATAAATATTGAAAGCATATTGTTTTATTTAATGCTGTTCTTTGACCTGTTTTATTGTAGCTTCCATCCACACTAAAATATCACAGCTGAAATAGTAGTATCAGAGTAGCAGTCTTATTTCTTATGCTGTTTTGGGGGAGACTTGTAGACTGTGGGAGTTGAGGTGTTGTGCTGGGGTAAGTTGTAGTGTGTATGCAGTTGGAAGACAAAATGTGAGTCGTTTAAGGAATCAGCATTAACTGTACTGGCAGAGTAAGCACACTTATAAATCAGTTTGCCCTAAAAAGCTTTGCTGCGTTAATAAAGAAATACAGCTTCACAAGCAGAACCCTTCGTTGTGCACATTTTCTTGTTCCACTGAGAGTATAATTTGAAAGAGTAGGAATTACCTTGCTTTCTATGTTGCTTGCTCTTTATTAATATTAGGTGTATAATTTTATTATTAAATACACCTTTTAAAAGAAAGGAGAGAAAAAACTTATAGGAGAATCTCAGTGTGATACAGTGGAATCCATGATGAAATTTTTCCTTTAAGGATGATGTTTTCAGCATCCTGATCAGTGATGGATTTTAAGGTGCTGATCAGCTCCAGGGGCTTTTCCACTCACCAGCATTTAAAAGCATTACCTTTTGTTTGCAGGCACATTAGTAAACAGAGGGATGGTTACTGAGTGCAGGTGTATTCCTGATCTGTCCTGATAGAATGTAAATTGTTTGTGTCCAACCTGCTAATTCTGTGTTTTTGTTGTCCTCTTTTTTTTTTTTTTAATGTTTTAATACAAAGTATTTAAAAGATAAGACTTTTGTTATTTACATACTTTAACTATAACTGTATCCCAGTTAACTATATGCAGCCCAAGACAATTCCTCTTCATTCAGTGTGTCCTAGGCAAGCCAAAAGGTTGGACACCCATGAAAGGATGCTTCTATATGCCTTGTTGGGTAAAGTCTAAGCAAAGTTAATTTGCTGTGTGCTCTCTCAGTTAAAAATAGTCTTCAAGATCAGATACTGGGCCTTATCTAAGGGAGCTTATAGCAAAGATGTGTGGAATACACCTTCTCAAAGAATATTATTCAATCCTAGGTGTCTTATTTGAACGTAGCTTTGCTTGATGCAATAGTAGTAATGTGATTTTTATGTACACAAAAATATTTAAACATTCTTTTCTTCTAGCTTTTCATTTGCCAATACCACATCTGGCTGGCAGCAGACACAAAGGGGATCTTGGTGCTCATTCCTGGCTACCCGATGTTTAACGTTATCGTCAGCACTTTTATCTTTGTGTGTGTGGCACATGAGATTTCTCAGATCACTAATGATCTAGCACAGATTGTGGTTCCTAAAGATAACTCAACTCTGCTGAAAAGGTTGCTGTGCATAGCTGGGTTTTTTTCTGGACTTCTCTTCTTCTCAGCAATGCAAGAGCAGTCAAGGCATTAATTTGAAAGAGTTCTTGAAAACTTTCTTCAGGTTTGCTTTGTGTCTGCCTGAATAAAAGTTCTCAACTGGAGGTACAAGCAGACATTTACATGAGGTGAGTGGAAGATGTATATAGTGGAAATGTACATATTTCATGTGAAAATAACCTTCTCCAAGAAAGTGAGAAACAAGAATGCACTGTACAGAATTGCATGTGAAAACAGGTCTTTTTCTACTGGATATATGTTTCTGTTTACATATCTGTATAAACGTGGCAAAACAAAGTGAAGTGAAATGGAATAGCAGCGTCATGTGCGAATCATGGAATGGTCTGTTCCTTGGGTCCTCCAGATGGAGGGTGGATGCTACTGCACAGCGCGCAGAGTAACGCACGCTGTAGTCATTCTTATCAAGGAATGAGAGGAGAGCAGATTTGCCCTCCTGTGTTAATGGTCACCTTTAGCTGATGTGAAACATGAAGTTATTTCTCTGGTAAATCAGGGCATTTTTCTAAACCAAGTGGTAATTTGTTGTTCAGGTGAAAATAGTATCTGTCATGTGAAACCCTTTATACACAGAAACAAAAAGCACCACTTCAGTGACTTAAGATGATATGCAAGTTGACAAAACATTTTGTGTGTTTTTAAGACATTTCCAAGAAGTATGGTGAATTATGAGGTGAAATCTTGTTAAAGATGTAGAATTGTTTTTTTCTCCCCTAAAGCTGTTTGCCTTGTTGCAAGTTTTCCACTAATTCATGTAACTACGTGCAGTTCTTTCTGTTCAGTCCCCATGTTGAAGCTGTTGGAAAGATACTGAGCTGTTTCTTCATTGTGTACGTTATTTCCAATGTTTGGAAAGTTACCCTCCTTAATGAGAACGTGAATCACTGAAAGATGTAGTAAAGGTCAACACTGGTGGACAGGATGCATTGATTGCCATCTGTGCCAGTATTAGCAGTCATGGAGAACTTTGAACTTGAGGGGATGATGTTTGTTTCGTTCTTCACAAGCCGAGTGTTGTAGATATAATTTTATTTATCTGTTGTACAGATTTGGTTAAAAGATTTATTTTTAATGTTTGAAATAATGCACTTGTTTACTATTACTGTACGTGGGATAAATATATTTTCTTTTCATGTTACGTAATATGAAGTAATTTAAACATTAAATAAATGTGCTGTGGATGCTTATTTTTCTAATGGGAACAGCAGCGATGAAGTAGAAGTTTTTTTTTATTGCTTGACTCCAGCTGGGCTGCAGCTCACTACCACACCTGTTGTAAATTGATGATTAGTATTGCAGAATTTCTCTGAAGTGATATTCTGGACACTGTTGCTGCACATTAAGGGGAGATGTTCACTTGCATAGCTGCATGTCTGCTTGACCCTGAGTGTAACGCCGGGGCTAAAGAAGCCCTGCCCGGTGGTCCTTGCAGAGCACACAGCTGGAGGTACAGCTCCAGCAGCCAGAATCGCTGCAGTGTGTGGGTGATGCTCCAAGGTACCATTGCTGGGGAGAGAGAGAATGCAGTCCCCTTTGGGCTATAAACCAGAAGCTGTGGCAGATATTTCTGCATGTAATTCCTGATCATCAGTAAGATCAGGAAACCCATCCTTAGTTTGTTTGGTTTAAGGAATTTAGCTTAATGTAGCTGCTCAGGTCCCATACAAAGTAGTTAACATAAGAGGGGCTGCTCAAATAAGGCATTCAGAGCATGCATTCCTCTCCCCGAGTGCGCAGGGAGGTGTGGGGCTGTTCTCTCTCACATGGGCACCTGAACGCAGTGGTGCAAATCCTCTCCCATCCTTCTCATGTTAAACAGAAACCCTGTGCAGTGAGCACCATTTCTTTCTTTAATTCTGAAGCACTGCCATCTGACTGACCCAAACTGTAAAAAAAACTGTTCAGGCATCATTATGTAATAAACAAGCAATGACATTGCTACTTAATAGTTGTCTTATTTATTAGATTTTACACTTCATATATTTACAGAGACACCTGTAGTGCTTTTTACTTGATTGTAGACAATCTGGTTACAATATCAGTTGTACTGTCATTGCACATTGCTAAAAGAGGCTGTAACTTTGCCATTCCATTTATCACCGGTTTTAACTATTATTAATTCTTTAACCATCAAGTGTCTTCAGTCAGCTTTATACATCTGTGCTTCTGTGGTAATTATTTTAATAAGTAAAAAATAAATCATTTCTTATTAAACTTACCTCAGCTGCCTGAAGATTTCAATCATAAAACAGTTCAGGAGTGCTTAACACCCATCAGCTGCATCATCAGTTTTGTTCAGAGGACGTGCAGCACCTGCTGCTACCACCTGATTCTTTGTGCATATATGTAACAGAGTAAGAGAGTTCCTTAAATAAACTGGCCCTCCTGTGTTTTAATATAAATAAAATGGGAGCAGCTCAATTGGTATTTCAGCGATTGTCATGTCGTCCTAAGGTTATCAGAAATGATTGCGATCTGAGTTCAGTACTATTTACAAAATGTCTTTAGGTGAATAACAAGTCATTATTTAAAATCTGTTCCATTCATTTCTGTTTCAGAGCACTGACAGCTCATACATTTGAAATTAGCAGCAGAAACCCAAAGGCTGATTTTATTCAACTTTTTTGCAGTGTGACGAGAAAAAAAAAAGGTACATTTTTAATTTAGCATACATCTCAGTGTTCATTATCTGGTCTTTAATTCACTTTTCCCTGATAGCCATCTGTGCTGCTTGGGAAAGCGGTGTTCTCATAGGAGAGTGAGTGATGAAATCTCCTGTAGGACATTTTGAATGAGGTCGGAATGAGGCACGCCTCTTGGAAAGCAAGTAGGAATGGCTCTTTATTCCCCCTGTTGCACAAATTGACTTGTTTTTTCAGCTTAGACGATAGCTTGAGCCATCTTTTGTAGTATGGTAACCACTGCCAGTAATCCTGTGGCTAAGTGAGCTTGCTAGTAAAGTGGTCCTGGCATTTATGGGCAGCTCTGCAAACTATGGGCATTAAGGCTGGACAACACAGGTACAGACAGCAGGTTGGTTTGGTCCAGTTCGCAGTGCTCACCCATCCTGTCCTGATCACCACTTATAGATACAGCTGCAGCCGTTACTTGTTGCACAAAATGTGTCTAGAAGGTATCTCAGGACTTCTTTCCTTTAATTAATTATTTGCCAAGGCATTGCACTGAAGCCCGTGCCTTAAAAAGGAGCGGCCTTTCTCAAACATGTTACTGTTTTCAAGGAACAGTGTCATGAGAAAGGGGAAAAAGCCAGAGACTTCAGTCTTTCTGCAATCAGAGTAATGATTTTAAAACGTCTTCTTAGGCTCGGTCTCGAGTCCTTAAAGTGGTCACAGTTTCCCTTGGGAGAGACCTGGAAAACCTCGGCTACAGAAATATAGTCAAAATACAGCAATTTTAAAGCAGATTCTGCTTTTTGCTTAAAATGCCATGTTCCCACGAGCATAAAGCCTCTGAAAGAGGAATACTACAGAAAATAGGACACAACCAAAGCAAAGTGTCAGCTTCAAACAGTGACGCTTTGAGAGGCAACCACGCACAGCTGGATGGAGACCCTTCCATCCTGTGTTCCACTCTGATGCTTTAGAGAAGCAGCAGTAAAAAGTGCCAAAAATGCCACATGAGATCAATGACCACCATCATCCAAAAAATAGGGAAACTTCCATTCAGATCCCCACCGTTACCAAGTTCCTACTGTTAAGCATCCTGTTGCATAGACAAATGCATCTCAAAAGTACCGACCTCCCAGGACATGCTGTACACGGTCTGCTCCTTATAAAACAGCTACAGTACAATCCCCGGTGTATGGGAAGGGATGGCCAATTCTCTCACTTTTCTTTTTGCTCCAGACAACGAGGATGTAAAAGATGGATCGCATTGGGAACGCCACCAAAAGCTTTTAAAGAATGTTTTTAAAGGCTTAAAGGTAAGCACACACATGCTAAGTAAAATGTACCCTCCTTTATTTGGAGACACTAATTTTTGCCTGCAGTGCTTTGTGAGAGTTTCCTCTAAAATAATCTGGTGAATGAATGGACAGATTTTAAATTTTATTGCTTAGAAGTCATCACAAGTTAAAGTCTGTAAAGTAACAAATCCAATTTTCAGCACGAGTAGTTAAGATTTGGGGTCATTTTGTTGTTTGATTTCCCCTCAAAAATAACTTCCTACATTCCAACCATCTCTACGAAATGAACAGCTAATAAATCTGGATGCTATTTCCGAGCCTCGTATTGCACCAGTTTCCATGCTTACACAGCCTTTTGGTGTGCAGACGTAAGGCAAAGGTACCATCCCATAGCACAGAGTCTAAAATCCTCTGAACCTTGTGCTTGTTTTCTGGTTCTGATTTCCCTGTTAAAACTTTCAGGAGAGATCATGAGACAGAAAAAACTTGGATATTTATTAATACATATATTTGAAATATTGTTTTCTTAATGTAACAAATATAAAAAGTTATCAGTGTTTACAAATTGTCAAAAATGTCCAAAGTACAAAAAGATACAGTACATTATTACGTGGAAGTGATTGTACTCTCTGGCACTGGAATCGGTTTAATACTGTGGGCATGCACAATAGACACCAGGAAAACTCATGCATCAATCAGAACAAATAAGGAAACAGGACATCTACTGCTTTCTCTGATCACAAATTCATTGCTTCTGTTAGTTTCCGTTCCTCAGGAATACCATTTACCTGTAAATAGACAAGAATTCTTAGAATGCATCAATGGCAGGCGATGCCTTAACAATAATCAATCAGCAGCACAGCATGGAGGTACTGCTTATTCATCCTAGGAACAGATGGTTTAACTGGGAATACATCTTTCTACTTCAAACCTCACATTGCACTGGGAGACTGCAAAACTCCACATGGAAAACACCGAGTAGGCAACACGTGCACTATTCAATCTTTTGTATTATAGAAATATCTTACACCTTTGTTCACCTGGCCTTGGGACAGCCCTCACTGATCTTGCCAATCTACAAGAGAAATAATTATAAAAATAAAAACTTAATTTACCTTTCTGTATTGGAGGTCAGCAGCAGTTTTCAGTAGTGTTGCATAGACATTATATACAATTCCTTCCCAGTTACACCAGTCTAGTGGCTGCATTTTACATGTGGCTAAAAAAACTTTGTTTCTTCTGGAGCTCTGAATGGCTCCTGAAGAGGATATTGCTACTATGCACCCCCTGTTCTTCAAATCAAATACTCTGATTGGCTGAAGTTTTAAAAACAGAAATATCCTCTTAGTCACGGCGGTGAGCGTATGATCGCAGTTCTGAGCACAGCACTGGGACTTCTCCACAGGAAAGGAAGAAAAACAAACCACGAGCGTTAAGTTTACTGTTTCTTTGGCCTTAAGCACTTTAGGTCTCTACATTTCTTAGTTGAGCAGACCAACAAAATGGACTGCTATCTTTGTACCAGTGCTATTCAGAATTTTAGGAGAGCCTGAGTTTTCCATTCAGCCTGAAATTTTGACCACCTGAAAGTCTTCCTGGGACTCTTCTGTTCAGGAAGAGCAAACACTGCAACCAAAATTAAGTACTTCAGAAAATACAGACACAGGAGGGCTTTTTTATGGCACTTCTTCAATGCAGTTTGTGAGTTAACCCACGTTAACTTAACAGTTCAGATCTTTTATAAAATTTCTCTCTGCTATCAACACACAGTGTGCTACCACGAGATTTTGCCTCTTTTCACTGCAAGACTGTTCTTATAGGAAAACTGTCATGATGGAGCAGCTGATATTTGTAATGGTTTTTTTCTGCCCTTTAAGTTCCTGCAGTAGTGAGCATTCAGAACTATGCTAACTTTCATCCCAAACCAGTGCTGGAGGATACAGGTGGATACTTCCAGGGTCATCCACCATTTCCAGTATACATCTAATGAAGCACATAAATGGCAAAGCCAATAGCACAGCATTAAGGTTGGGTTTGTTTGGTTTGTGTTTTCTTTGTTTGTTTTTGATTTAAAACAAACAAACAACAACAACAAAGTGCAGAAGCATCTTCCATATACTTGCCTCAAATCTTTGAAATGTTGTCATACGAAATTCTCCTTCAATCCCCGAAAGCAGTAATGAAGAAGAAGGATTTGAATGAAAACAAAGAGTAGCTTACATAGCCCCTAACTTAACACAAACCTTCCTCTCAGAGCTGTAGTTCACACATTATATTCTGTATATACATATTTACAATTTTGCCTAAATACCTCTTTGAATATTGAAAAACTCTACTCTGGGCTCTACATTTTCCTTATATCATCCTTATGGCCTTTCCCATGTGGAAGACTGCATCCTTCCAGTACCAAGAGGGGGAAAGACTGTTTATGTGGGTGGATAGTGATAGGACAAGGGAGAATGGTTTTAAACTGAGATGGGGAGGTTTAGGTTAGGTATTAGGAGGAAGTTGTTCACACAGAGGGAGGTGAGGCACTGGAACAGGTTGCCCAAGGAGGTTGTGGATGCCCCATCACTGGAGGCATTCAAGGCCAGGCTGGATGTGGCTCTGGGCAGCCTGGTCTGGTGGTTGGCGACCCTGCACATAGCAGGGGGGTTGGAACTGGGTGATCTTTGAGGTCCTTTTCAACCCAGGCCATTCTGTGATTTTATGATCCTTCTCAGCACTGACACAGTAGCTAAAGTGAGCAGTCAGCCTTAGTCACAGCCTCAGTCAGTACACACTGTGAGTTGACTAAAAGGTGTAAGAGTGAAGACTAAGACACTGGAGACCAGCATCTCTCAGCAGATTCACTACTATCAACTGTTCATGCCTGTTAACAGCAATAAAAAGCTCCTTCAGTGCTTAACTAGTATTAGTAGCAATGAGAAATTTTGATTTTGTATAGAGTTTTAGGGAATCTGAAAAATATTTGGGAATCTGGCCAGAGTTTGCTGTTGTAATAGAAAATAATTTATGTAAGGAGGTTTCTGTCATAGCAGTACCTAATTCCAGTATTTAAAATTGAGTCTACTTGTTCAACCAGTGCCATCTCAACATTTTCACTGAGGGATCCAAAAATGTCTGGAATTACAATGCTGTAATAATTATATTAAAAAATGTTTTCCACTGACTGTAGGTGTTTCGATTGCCCACTGATCATTTCATAGTCACAGTGCTTTTCTTTAGTACTGACCTGCACTCTGCTGCTGTGGAATCTGAGTCTGATGTGGCAGGTTCCTACAAAACACAATTGAATATCTTTAATGCTTCCGCACCAAGGCTGAAGTGTGTTATGCATAAAACCTCAGTAGGTCAATTTAAAAGTCGTGGGGTTTTGCTTACGAAGCAGTAATTTATTTTTTGCTTCACAATACAGCTGTGAAGAGGTCACCCACGTCAACAGAAGGAAGAGTGAGTGAGTTTTAAGGGGTAGTTCCTATAATTTTACATAGCTTCCGGGCTCATTGGCTCAAATTTGGTGAAAGGCCAAATGTAGCAAGAGGTTTCCGATGTGATGCAAAGTTCAGTTTCCAGAAGTGACGAATATGGAAGAGGTGACAGTCTTTGCCAATTATTGACTGCAGATTGAACAAACATTCACTGCACAGCAGACAAGTTCACTTATTGAGGCAAAGTCAGATTCTGTGCCCTGCTTAAGTGTCTGGGATCAAATATTAAGGTTGCTTTTGCAGAAAGGCATGAGGGGCTGGAATGCAGAAGTGGACAGGAACAGTATGTGCAACTGCAGAAAGCCTTTGGCTCCAGGACTCTACTTATAGGGTTATCCATACTTATCCATAGGGTTGACTTTCTTTGGAATTAATCAATTGAGTATAGGCAACTATACACAAAGTTTTACCATGCCATTGTCTGACGTGTATCAAGTACAGAAGGGAAAAACCATCTGGAAATATAATTTTGGCTCTGTGTGATTTCTTAAACTTGTCTGCATCTATATCTTCTTAGACTTGTTTCTTTTACCTTCTGCTATTGTGCAGCAACAGGATAGAACACTTCACAGTACAAGGGATAAGTTATACGGCTATGCTTTCTGGAGATTTTTTGGGAGTAGAATTTAGTTTAGGAAGAAGGAGAAGAAAATACTTAGTGCATATCTACATTATAAAGGGAACACGTGGCAACCAAGCATGTATTAGGGCCAAGTTGGTCAGGCCCTGGACCAGACCACTGGACTGGTATCATGAAGGTCATGCAGTTCCCATTCACATGCACCCATGAGATGAGCAGCTTCCACCCTGACTTTCTGTCTTCCCAGGCATTGAGTAATAATGCCAGTCGTATCCAAGGCCATTGTCTCAGCTCCACACACCTCAGTCGAACCCTTCCAGCAAATGTCTTTTTCCTGCACTACCTACTTGGCAACTGGTAAATGTGCAGAGCAGTAGATGACTCTGTCTCAATAGTTTAAGTTTTGATAAATTGAGGAATGGAAGTGAATATCTTTCAGGTTTGTATCTTGGCAACAATGAAAATGGCTGAGCATTCTGAACATTTTCATTGTTAAGTCTCTATACATTATCTCTGTAAAGGAAAACTCTCTTCTGTTCCGTCTTAACACTTCAAACACAAAGCATGAGTGACAGGTACATGACTAAATACTTACAAAGACTGGATCTTACGGGGCTGCTGTTATTTTTTATACCAGAACTCCTAAGAGGCAGGGTTTCTAAAATGGAACGGCCTTAATTGCTTCCTCTGTCAAAAGTAAGTTTCTCCAAAATACGAAGGAATGTGACTGTTCCCCATGAAGCCTCTTGCCATGTTTGCAGCCTGAAAATCCACTCATCTCATTTTATCACAGGCCTTCATTTCTGCTTGAATGGCAAACATCAGAGCAATCTCGAACTACCGAGCCATGCACCCCCATAATAAACACGTTTCAAATGATGAGCACTGTAACAATTTATGTAACAGAATAAGTTTGTTTTTTAATGGAAACACTTACTGTTGTGTTTGCATCAGTGGCATGCTAGTATTGTCGTAGCTGTCTGGGTGAAGGGGTGGCACGATCTCACCAGTCCCTGGGTGGAACACTGGCAGCGTTGAGAGAGGCCATGCTATCTCTCTGTTTTTAGACATGTCACGGAGCTCTTTGGTTGATTTCTGTATAGCACTATGGTGGACCAACTGGATGCTACGTCAAAAGGAGATATAACAGTGAATGCAGGTTTTAAGTGCTCTGTCTAAATGCATCGATTTTTACAGCTATTACTTTTAAAAAAATCTGAGGACTGATGCGTGCTACAGACTCAATAGTGCACCGATTACAAGAAACCTCTACACAGGTAATTGAATGAACATTGAATATATTTAACCTTGCAGGCAGTAATTACACCACTAGATTTTGCTGTCTGGATGAGTATTTCACGTAGGATCCACAATTGTGCAATTTACCTCTAGTATTCCATTTATTTGCTGCATTTAAAATAAGTTTAGGTAACTCCTGATTCTCACGGTAGGTACATAAAAACTCATAGAGAATTAATTCTCAAACATTCTATGCTGTAGCAATTGGACACCTTCTGGGATACTCCTCCTGCCCCCCGCTTTAAAGATACAGACTGGGAGGTCTGATCATCAGAATATCTTTAAGGTCCCCTCCAACCTAAGCCATTCTATGACTCTATGAATAAATTATATTTTAAGATATTTATTTTAAGAGAACTAATTTATTTTGAATTCATAGTTATTAATTTCAAACCCTTTTTATTCTGATTCTTCTATCCTCACCAAGGCTCTGATTTAAAAGCAGCTTTCACATTTATGAATTAAACCGTGGGTTAGAGAGAATGACAGAAGATTATGACACACATGTATGAAGCGTGACAAGCTACTGAGAATGAAAATTAAATGACAAAAGAAAAATAACAGGAAAGAAGACACTTACTCTGGTGTTTGCATGTTTCTCTTTTCCCTAAAAACAAAACAAAATTTATGAATTAAATAATAGCATTGATAGTTGGAACATTAAGTCTATCTGATGATGGAAACAGTACGTGGTACAGAAATGCTGACAACGTTTCTGCTAAACGCAACTTGGCAGCATTTGCAGCTGGGTTTATGATGTGGCCTCGGTGAACGCACGTGTGGGGATGCTCTGATGACAGACACATACAGACACACACACGGAGAAATGGAAATGCAAGTTAAGGAACAAGCTTCTGGCTAAAATAAATTCTGTGACAAAATGAAACTGTAGTTTGAGTAAGAATGGCAGGAGTTTCGCTACTTGCTGCTTTCCGTTTAGGTTTTGCTCTTAGACATCTAAATTCAGTGCACATCCTCTGCCCGTTTATAAAAAATTAGCATTTAGAAATTATTTAATATTTTCCTGAACCAGTGATCCTTTATTAGTATTTTATTTGCTTGGGGGAGATAAATTTCACGTTTATGTGGGGATTTTTAACCCTTTCAACTTGAACCTTTAGAGTCCCTATATGCATCACTGTATGTGTTTAGCCAGCTCGGTGTTTCAGAACAGATGTCTTTGGGCCTGTTCTGTTTTTTTTTATTTTTAATGAACTGAGTGGAATCCTTCTAATAAATAGTCTCCTATGCATTTTAACCTTAGAAAAACCTGAAACTTCTTACTAGTGCATTAAAGTACTCACACTCCTTCCCGTCGGCAGCACATGATGTAGGCAAGAATCAGAAAAAGCACCAGTGCTACTGCCGAGGGCACCGCCAGTGTAATTAGGAAATCCGAGTAATAGTCTCTGCTTTTCAGCGTGTCAGAAGGCGGCTTGTACTCCCCGCCATCAGGCAGAATCCCCTCTCCACGAATCACTTCCTGAAAGGTGGAAACTTGCTTTGTATTGTCAACCTGACAGCCAGGGAAAGGAAAGAAAAAAAGAAAAAGACAATTATATCACAAAGGAAAAGAATGTAAAACCAAGCAGTACTTAATCGACAGGCACACACAATAGAACCTATGTTGCACAATGTTTATCAAATTTGATAACATTTTGTCCATTTTTTAAACAATACATCCTTTCACTTTGTCAAAAGTTTTTGATAGAGGTGATTTCAAAATATTATTTTATTATATATATTACTGTACTGACTTCTGTGTGATGAATACATTAATTTCTTACTCATCTTCCTAAATAACAATACTGCCCTCTGTTGTACGAAGGTGGTAGAGATGAAGAGTACCTCTCCTCTTGATGTCCTACTGAGCTTCATATAGAATCACCAAGGTTGGAAAAGATCTTCGGGATCATCCAGGCCAAGTGTCCACCTATCACTAATAGCTCTCACTAAACCGCGCTCCTCAGTGCAACATCTAAACGTTTATTGAACACCTCCAAGGTCTGTGACCACCCCCTCGCTGGGCAGCCCGCTCCAGCTGTTTCTGGACATGTAGCACCCAGAAGTGCAAGAAGCAGCAGCTGAGGGCTGAGCAGCTCTATGCCACCCCTCCCACCTGCCGCAGGAAGCGTGGGGTGCTCCTGAGATGAGCATTTTGCTTAACAAACCCAGACTTCCCAGGTTTTCCCACCTCCTCATTCAACTAACTTCCAGAAGGGTGCATTCCTTGCCATGTGCTTTTTTCTTTTAACATCTGTATCTAAACTTCCTGAAAATACAAGCTTTTTGGTTGCCAAATTTCATATTGCATTTAACTGATGGCCCTTCCCATAATCTACCTTCATCTACCTAATTGAAAATAAACTGTATTTGCCTACCCGCTTATCCTTCTGCCTGTTTGTGAGAAATCTTGCAGCTGATGGGCATGCCTTTATCATTTGTAATTTAATTCACAAGAGGGTGCATTGAAACTTGTGTGGAGGATGAAAAGGTTTTTGGGTAACACCAGAAGGAAAGTATTTTTAGAGTGCAAGACTCATTGATGTTCTGCAGAATATTTTACACTCAGTACATCAGTTCCACCTGGTTGCTTAGTAGAACCTCCAGACCTAGACAGCTGCAGTTTATGCACTTACTGATGTGAGAGGCAGACATCCGAGCAGGGAATGAGAACAAACTATCAGACAGCAGTGGAAGAAAGCAGCAGAGGAAGAAAGTATTGTTGTCCATCTTTTCAGAATTTGGGTCCCACTAACTCTTTGATGTAGGTGTTAATTGCCCAAGTCAGCTCATACAGTGGGAGGAAGAAGATGCAGTGGTTCTATGTTCACTCACTGGTCAGTGTTATGGTTACAGGAGATGGAGCTCAACTTTTCTAGTCCAGAGATCTTGGAGGACTTTCTGCCCCTTGTCTTGCCTCAGGAAAAGCAGACTATGATCAGAGAAAGGCTTGGCTTTATTTTCTCTTTCAGGCACGATGTTATAGACTGCAGAAACAATGCTATTGGCAACAGCAAACACCCCTAAGACTGTCTAAATTCAGTCACGAGGGTACGCTGCCAGAGCAAGCGCCAAGTGCCAAATTTAAGAAGGTCGTGTAATTAACTGCTGTAGAAAATTATGCTTCTCATAGGGAGTCCATTCATTTTACACATCCAAGGTGACCTCTGCCTTTCTCAAGACAGCAGGACAACATTGCTTCATGATTAGTTTATGAGCCATCACTCCTGTCCCACCTTTTTCATGGAGAAGTAGTCCTAAACACTTGCTCTTCATTCTGCACTTGCAGAACTGATTATTTGTGCATTACTGTACAAATTCCTCTGCTTCTCCTTTTGAAAAGAAATTCACTATTGTTTCCAAGGCTATTTCTCCACTTCCTCATGGTCTTCCTGAATTCTTCCTGGTCCTTCCATGCCCATGCAGTTCTTTTCAATTTCATGGGGCTTGCCAGCCTAATTTAATAAGCACATTCCATCATCCATCATATTAATGGAGAATGGCAGGGAATTATTAGTAATTCTGCTGCAATTATTCAGGCTATCCAACCAGTTTCCACTAAGACCATAACAGTTTCATTTAGGTCATGTTTCCTCAGCTCACTTATAGGATGGTATCAAAAAACATTATCAAAAAGAAATGATGTCCGCTGCTGCATCTGTGTTCTATTTCTGCCTTGTAAAAGGAAATAAAAAACTTGACACAGTTTGCTCCTGTTAAAGGCTGATTGCCTTCTGTTTTTCAGGTGTTGCCAAAGTATTCCTGTGTACACATACCTTTGCAATTTCTCAACAGAAAGCCAATAAGCAGTAAGTAATCTGGATATTCTTTTGAAAACAAATATCATTTTCCAGCTTTCAATCAGCTTTCCTAATTCACAGTATACAGAAGGAGAGTGTTGGAGGGTATCTAATGGACTTTGAGAGTGAATAAATTTCTCATCCTCAACAGTTTTTGTTTATATTGTACAAAATCCTCCCACATCTCCTTTTCATTTTCCTCTTGAGTAATATCTGAATGTTGCTCACCAATTATCCATTTTTATTTTATGTACCTTCACCATCTTTGTTCAAACTTATTGCAAAGTCACCTTCGAATACTGGATCACTTCTTGATCTTCCTTACCAAAATTAAGTAAAAATAACAATAAAAACCTTTTTGTGGATTATAATCCTTGAATGGAAAATAAACTTGTTTTCAGTCACCGTTCTTATATTCATCTGCCCATAAGAAGAGAGTTCATGTTGTTTTGATTTCATTAGTCAAGACTATTCTCTATTTCAAATCTTTTTAACATGAAATAAGTTTAAACAATTTGGAAAGGTATTTTGACAGCACAGAAATACTATTTAACTACTTGGTGCTGTAGACTCAATATTTAGGGGAAAAAAAAAAAGGTAGCAATACATCATTATATACTTTGTAGGAAAGCAAGTGTAACTAGCAGTATTAGCACACTGAATTAATGAACTGTCTAAATAATTCTCATTACTTTTAGCTCTGTAAGTCTATATAGTTCTTTGATCATCTATATAAATCAGTATTAGCAAAAACAAAGATGGTTGTTTCACTATCACTGTATTCTAACAGAATTCTGCCCACAGAGTAAAATCTTTTCACAACATTAAGAGTGGCTGCTAAATGGGAAACAACATCAATCAGTCACAATTAAGTGGAATTTAGAATGGTGGTCTGGCCAAGCTGGCAAAATTCTTACCTAGATGATGTCTAGAATGAAATACTGTACTTCAACAAATATCATTTTTATGCAATAATAAAACAACTCACCAGAGAGATTTTACACCAATCAATATGGAATTGAGTACGAAACTTTTTGTCGCACGTTATTGAAGGCTCCATTTCTTGACTGCATCTCAGTTGATTCTGTGGGTTTTCCACTTCCCGTAAGCATGATGAGAATGGAACATCTGCACCAACCATAACATACACACTGCAGAAGGAGATGAGTGACAGACTCACCAAACAAGGCAAAACATGGACTCTGAATCCAGAATCTTGTCTGCACATAGCCTGGATTTAGATGTACCAGCCTTTCTTATACATTACTTCACCAAAAATATCTTTCAATAAATAACAATATATACCATAAGAAACCTTTGATTTTGCCAGAGAAAAGCACTGCCACAACCAGTACTTTGGAAAGACTGGATTATTTTACAAATGAAATATCATATTTCAGAACAGAATGTATGGTTATGAATCACGTCTGGAAATACTGGGACAGTTTGCCAGAGAGGATTTGGATGCCTCACCTCTGGAGACAATCAAGGTCAGGTTGGATATGGGACCCTGGGCAGACCGATCTAGTGGCTGGCAACCCTGCCCATGGCAGGGGGTTGGAACTAGATGGTCTTTAAGGTCCCCTCCAACCTAAGCCATTCCATGAGCATTTAGTGTTTAACAGTGTCACGTGTAGCTACAGTCTTTCTTGCTGAAATCCATGATCCCTAATTATGTGCTTCGGGAACATTGGACAGATGAAAGGTATAAACTTGAGGTATCTGAGGAGTTTAGATACTTGACTGTAAAGTGCAGGAATGTGCCTCACCACCTGTAAGTAAAACATTTCTTCCTAACATCTATCCTAAATCCACCCTCTTTCAGTTTAAAGCCACTTCTCTATCAGAAATAGAAGTGACTTTGTATCCTATACTCCATACCATTCTGTTTCAAAAATTTTAATTTTGTAAACTGGAAACTATTAAATACTCAAAAACCATACTACACAATTTCTCAGTATTAATATTATACTTTCAAAATCGTTTACTACTATTTTGTAACTAACAGAATTTGTTGTTGGACAGGTATTTGTTGGACTGTAAAAATCGATGGATAGGAACTGTTATTGTAAGTAGCACAATAAATCCATGGTATAATGGGGGCTTGGAACATTAGTAAACTTTTCATATCTAACACCAACCTGGATTCCCAAAATATAAAACAGCCATTTCAAAGTTTCCAGAGAACCTGAATAAAATACTAAGCCTTTCAGTAAGAAAAGAAGAGTAAAGCAAATCTAGCAGACTGATACGTGTGCTTACCCCTCCTTCATGTCATTAATAGGAAGTGGAACTCTCCCTCCCCTGTCTAGTGCTGAAGTAATGTTTATAGCATTCAAACGTTCTGGCTGCCATACATTTTTCACTGCTCCAAGAAAGTCTCCAAGAACTTCACTTGCTAACATCTCTTCTACATTCATATTCCTTATGAAGAATTCCGCTTGATATGGTAACGGAAAATCTAGTTGCAATGAAGAAGAAAGAGTTTGGCCTTAAACAGTGACTTCATAACAAATCACTTAAAGCAACAGTTAGTGCAATACCCCTTTAAGATGGATAAGCCTTTCCAAAAATCTTGTATTTAAAGCACCCCGCTTTGAGCCTAAAATGGTTACATTTGATTAAATTAGTTATTACTGAAGCTAAAATCACGAGTCATTTATGGAGTTACCCTGAGAGGGAAGACGGAACTGGAGGGACAGATTCTCAGCTCCTGAAACTTCATTAAATGAAGTTACATTCGTGCTAACAGTGAGATCAAAACTGTTACCTTGCTACCAGAAAATCTGAATGCACAGTTTCAACTGCAGATTGCTGCAGAAAGTTGTGCTGTGCTGAAAGATTTTATATTATGAAATTTGTTCTTTCAAAAAACATGAAGTACTTTAAAGCACCACGACATGGTTTTACCTGACAGAAATAATTTAGATAAAAATAAAAAAATGAAGCAAAAGAGGAAAACCTGTCTTACGTCCCCTTTGTGCCCCTACATTTGGTTTGAAGCCCACACAACTATACGTTGTTCTTTATCTTAAAAGAACCGGGGTCCAAAAGTTTTTTGATTATTCAGTTCAAACCTCAACAAGCTACTTTCTGTACATACCTTCTGCTGACATTATATTAATGATCAAATTATGTCTTGCTGTCTCAAAAGTACGCCTGTTATATGCAGTGATCTAGAATAAAAAAGAAATTATTACAAAACAATGATGGAAATACCAAGATTAGGTAAGGGAATACTGAAAATGAACAACTTAAAAAGACTTATCATCTTCTAAATGCTTTTTTTCCTGTTTGATACAGTTTAAGTCAGGACACCAAAATTCTCTCTATCAGTCTATAGACAAATACAGTTATCTATGGGATATATCCATAAGTAATATATTTTGGTCCAGATAAAAGTTTTCTGCCATACACGTATGTTCTTTCCTGTTACCTTTGATGTAAAAAGAACCACAAGCAAAGATGGGTTTCTTCATTTTCCATTCCAACCCACACCCCCAGTACTGAAATCTACATTCATTGATAGCCCTTAGGGATCTAAACTAACTAGATATATGAATAAAAGATTATTGGGAGCCAAGCAATTGCAGTCTTTGGGAACGGGATTTAGTTTTAGTTCTAGTCCCAGTGAGTTTTTATTCCATGAATGGTTTCATAAGCATTCTAACACAAGTAGTTTTGAACAAATACTGAAATTTGTTACTGTAGACAAACTGAAAACTAGTAGATAGATGCAACTCTCATGCCTTTTTTTTTTTTTAGAAACTTAGGTACCCATTATCCAATTACACAAGGACACCAATCTTGTATTTTAAATATATGAGGTGCCTGAAATGTCACAAATGTCAAACAGAGTTCTCTGTGGTTACTGCACGAGTACTCAGAAACTGAACTACAATCATGCACTCATTCATAACAAATACAGAATGAGCTTGGATACCACTACTACTATTTTCTCTACTTTTTTATTTCTTGAAAGGTAATAAATCTTTCACAAAATAAATAAAACCCACCTTTCTCTTTAGATTCACAGTTCAGTTTGTTTTACTAAAAGAGGAGAGGTAGAGCAAATCTCTGGTTGTACAAAATCCACATATCAAAAGGAATATAGCCATTTTCAGTCTGCACTTGAGCAATGACAGTTGCTAGTCTGGACATCTGCATAGCTCTGGCTAGTAAAGCAGCAATGGTGGAAACTGCCCATGTGCTCAGCATCCATTCAAATAAAACTGTCATTATACAGCTTTCAAAGGAGCTAATCTCCTTTGTTATCCATTCTAAGCATGATATCAGGCCTTTCTAATTACAAGGTCTCATCCAACTGATTTACCTACCCACGACATCACCTCAGGCATTATGGCATGATGAAATTAAGATTCAGGCCAAGAATATGCAACTGCCTTTCTCAGATTCTCAGATGGTAGTAGGAAGCTTTTCTACTAGAAGCAGGAAAAAATGCAACCTGCTCTCATCTCATTGTATGGAATTAATTCAAAAGCCACATATAAACATAGGTCCACAATGAAGTAATCTGTATGCTAGACAAGACTGAGTTCAAATATAGGCTTGTGCTCATTTGTGCAGTGTAGATCTTGATTTAGACCCTCGAATGTAAAAGCACAAGCCATTTTAAAAAGGACAATTTAAAATAATGGTTTCCTCTACAGAAAGCTAACTGAAGTCTGCAAGTACTTTCACACACGATTAATTTTGCAGATGTGATTAGTCATGCTGAAATCAAAAGTGAATTAGTGTGAGTAAAATTATCTGCCATAAAACTTAGCTTTTAGAGTTGTCATTCTCGAGGATGACAACTATATCAAACACAATTTAGAGAAAAAATCTCATCAAAGGCTTAAGACAAAAGTACAGTTGAAGAAGCAAAATGGCTGAAGCAAGTTTAATTAGTAGATTTTCCTTGACACTATGAACTGCATGGTGTCTCACTCATTCTGCTATGATATACATGACAAAGTATAGCAAATATATATATTTTTTTCCCTTTCAGTTGCTGCTCAGTGAATAATCGATGCTTTTAAACATTTGGATAGTTGACTGTCAAAAATAAAGTAGGGGACTGTCATTGCCACAACTTCAACAACTGAATTAGATACATGAAACTGCCAATTAAAATAAAATCTGTCAATAAATACAAATAATGAGCCAGAGAATATTTGATGAAAAACAATCTAATTTTTAAAAAATTAAAACCTGTTTATTGATTGAATACAATATTTCCCAGTCTGGCCCATATTTAGGGTAGAACGCTACAAAGTTCAGAACTCAAATATCTGAATAAGTACAGTTATTTATAAGCTGTTTTTGTTTTGTTTTCACAAACCAAGAGGCAATACCTGTTGACAAACAAGAAAATACCTCAATGATGGTTGGCTTGCCCACATTTTCTACAGTTGGTGAACCATACAGCACTCCGTCGCTGTACGGTGTCCTTTGTATATAGCGGAGCCATCCAGGTCGGTCAGGGTAACCCATTAAATTGGTATTAAACGTTATAGGATCATTGCTTATTTCACCTAGATAGGAAAGGCAATATTAGAATATTTATAACAAAAAGTTACATGCATTAATTTTGATATTTCAATTAGGAAAAATCTTATTCTGACTTCCAGCTATGTCTTCCAAACACGTTCAAAGAGAAAAAAAAAATTGCCAATCTTTAATACATCAGAATTATTTGGTTTCTTGTTCAACATTTGTAAGCACCAAGCAATTCATATTTAAAAAATATAACCAGCTACAAAGATGAACGTTCTTGTACTTCCTAGACTTTCAGCTAGCTCAGACCTACTGGGTCTGATTTTTCAGCTCTACCTAGGATCAAACCATCTAACCTCCCTACTGACAAAAGCACAAAGGTCTCAGTCCTTTAATTCCCAAACATTTTCCTCTCTACTGAGCACTGGTGAGGCCACACCCTGAGCACTGTGTTCAGATTTGGGCCCCTCACTGCAGGAAAGACATTGAGGTCCTGGAGCGTGTGCAGAGAAGGGCAACAGAGCTGTGAGAGGTGTGGAACACAAGTGTGATGTGGAGTGGCTGAGGGAGCTGGGATTGTTCAGTCAGGAGAGGAGGCTCGGGAGTGACCTTATCGCTCTCTACAACTGCCTGAAAGGAGGTTGTGATGGGGTGGGAGTCAGTCTCTTCTCCCATGAAACTAGAAGTAAGACTACAGAGAATGGCTTCTGGTCATGTCAGGGGAGATTCAGACAAGACATAAGGAAAAACAACTCCAAAAGAGTAGCCAGGCACTGCAATGGGCTGCCCAGGGAGGTATGGATGGAAGACTGAGTCATCATCCCTGGAGGTGTTCAAGAAAAGCTTAGATGTTGTACAGAGGGACATGGATGGATGGGAAATATTGGTTATAGGTGGACGGTGGTACTGGATGATCTTAGAGATCTTTTCCAATCTTGGTGATTATATGAAAAATGTTTCTTAGTTACTTTTGCTTAATTATTTCACTTTAACAATGTGCCTGGAAGGGCTTAGCGCAAAGTGCAGCCGTGTAACCATTGATGCTTGAAAGCTTCTGTTATCTAGACATATAAACCTTCAGCACAAACAGCCTGACAGATGATTTTTTGTAAGATAATAAATTAATTCAAAAAGAGGAAGAGACGTGCTTGCAAAATGCATCCACAGTTGGCCACACTTGCCCATAGTTCAGATGCAGTCTCTGAGACCCCCTGAAACCAAACTGCAAGAGCAATTCTTGTGTTTCCTACTGGTACTCTTCCCAATGGCTGCTTTCAACTGCTTATTTTAGCTTTTGCAGATGAAATCAGCCATGGCTGAGGACAGACATGCAGACCCTCAGTGGCACAGAGCCAAGCAGACCCATTCTGCACCTATTCACACACATGTGCACTGAAGCCCTCAAGCTCAGCCAAGAAGTGGCACCTGCAGTGATTGTCAGATGGTGACATCTGAAGCTGACAGCAGGCTGCCATTGAGGGAAGAAAAGTAGCCCAGGGAAGGAAGGAGGACTATCATCTCCATCCGAGGGACACATACAAAGAGCTGCCAAACAGTGACTAGCTTTCAGGCCAGCTTTTCCACATCTGGCTGTAGGTAAGAGGACCAGAATAGTAGGAAAGCCACACTAACCCACCACCAAGGTGCAATGCGACCTTCCTCTCAACTCCCTTGGGTTGTCACAGTGATCTTCTGGCACAGTAATTGAAGTTCAGCACCACAAATGATTTGGGGAATAAAATCTCAAAAGCATTGGTGATACATTCAGGTTTGCCATTGTCATATCAGTGGCACAGCACAGCCTTGCAAGTGGCAGATATAAATATGGGGACTGTGCAAGCACAGTAGGCTTTGGTCTTACAGCCAGTTTCTGATATGATCACAGTCTGTCTGCTGGTCAGAAAATTCAAACCATGTGAACTCAAGCTAACGCTGCAGGCAAATGGTGCAGACTGGGGCTGTGGGGATTTGAAGGACAACCCATCAATCCATAACCAGTAAATGCTCAATCTTTTTCTCCTTTTTTTTTTTTTTTTTTTTTTTTTTTAATATAGGAGTAGAGCATGTGTTCGTACTACATTAAAAAAATAATAATAATAATTTTAAAACCTATGCATATATTCATTCCCTTTCGTTAATGTAGGACAAGATGTTCTCTCTTTGTCTTTTCCCCTCCTAAGCTTGTTTATTCATATTCTGCCCTGCCATTGATCAATCCTTTGGCTTTAACTTAGATGAGTGTCAAAACAACATATACAAGAAATAACACTCTCTCTCTACAAGCTAACTGCCTAATAACATTAAACTCTGCCTAAATATAGAACTCAGTTTGAATCCAAAAAAAGGTTTTGTTTTCAATGAAAAAAAAAAAAAAAAATCATTGCATAGCCTCATATTTATTTTCATCTTCTGTCTCAAGATCACTGTATACTTGAAAATGCCCCCTTCGTCAAGCTCCTTCATATTACTTCTGGAAGACTGATCAAATAGAAGGCATGTTCATCAAATGATTATTACCCTTCCACCAATTCAAACTTCATGGAAAGCAAAGAAAATGCATCCTCCTTAAGCTCTGATACACAGTTGTTAAGCCTTTTCAAATTAAGTACATTTCTCAGAACATGGGTATATGCATCATTTCACAATTGATAACAAAACAGAAAACATTTGAAGATATCTCAATAGAAACAAAAACTATCCTTTGCACATTACACATTTCACTGCAACACATGTTAAATATGTTTAAATCTTTAAAACATTTTTCTCAACATTTTCACGTAATATGGAAGATCTTAGCATCCCATACCAGGCTTTGGGTAAGGAGGAAATTCCCCCTTAAAGTACTCTCTCTCCAAAACATGAACAAAAAGAACTCCAGCAGAAGGGTATACATTCCGATCAGAGTGCACCTTAGACAGAATCGTGTACACTGAAAAGCAGAAGGAAAGAGAAGAGACAGAACAAAGCAAAAATGAGACATGCTCTAGATCATACTGCATGCATTTCAATAGCAACGCGGGCATCTGGGAAAAGGAAAGCAACACATATTAGATACCTGTTAATAAGTTTTTTAAAAGGCTGCATGGATTTAAAAACAGAATGCAGAGCGAACTCTCTTTCCCTCACAAGATCCCTTCCAAAGTTGCAATAAGCAAAACTGGCTGCATTAGGATTTTGTAAGTAGCACAATTTATTTATTTTAATTACAAGGAAAAAAAAAACGGAGGGAGCCCACTGTAATTTTTATACTTGGTTTATTTGCAATATTACACAAATAAAAGCATATTAAACAAGTGATACAATCACATTTCCTTAATGTTTTACAATACAAGTAAGGAATATGAGGAATTCAGAAGAATCTTAGCAATAAATGGCCCAGATTCCTCACTAAACAAAAAGCAGATTTTTCAGTTCTAGGGCAGAAAAAAGCAAAGCAATTCACTTCAGGTAAGGATTTACACAAGTCCTTACAGCTAGATTTTCTTGCACCAGTAGGGTCAAATATCCTACACATAAACATTTGCTTGGAGAGCTCATACCTGAAGATGTTCCGCTTGTATTGAAAATGGCATTGGTAATTATGGGTCAGTCAGGTGACACCGACTGCAAATAAACAAAAAAAAAACCCACCAAAGCCACAACTTACAGGATTCAAAGCTAAAAAACTGAAGGAAACTCATTTTAGAACAATATGCCATTTTTGCGCAACTACAAACTTGGATGATGAAAGTATGTCTTCTTAGGTATATTTTAGTGAACTGGAAATGACACATTAAATGTATAAAATGCACTTGATTGGCAGGTTTCAATTTCAAGAATAGGTGGACAATATAGCTCTAACAGATGTCTCACAGGATCTTAACAGGACTGACTCTTGGTCATCTTACTATTCCATATTATTATTCAAAGTCACTGACCTGCAAGAAGCAATCACTGTGATAAACTTTGTACATTAAATGAGGATTACATACGTGGTAAATAAAGATAAGCCACAGACCGAGATACGCAGTGCCTGCCTTGCTTGCTAATTGAAAGAAACTTTAGGAGAGGTTACATCTGGAGGCCATACTGCATGGCAATACTGTATTATGGAAGAGTGATCCTCAAAGAGATTTTGGAGTTGTCGAAAAAACTCGTAGGAACAATCTCATAGCTCCTAGTAGATGAAAGAGCTAATTTCAATGCTCGGATTAATGAGCAAGAAATACCAGAGGTTTGTATCAAGCTCAGTTTTCTAAACCTGCTAAAATTTCCTCAGACTCATCATTATACCAATCTTCTCGTTTCAGATCCACTTAAAAGAAACACTACTAATTAGGAATTAATCACAGATATTCCACCCCTCGTACCACGTACTCCTTGTGGAATCTATCTCACCTAATTTTAGATGCCTACAGAAACAACATCCACCACTGAGTCAGCCCGCTCCTTTTATAGTCAGCAAAGAGAAACAGACACTTCTAGGGGTTGATTAATGTGATTTCTCCTGTAGAATGAGATGAATCATGTCCTAGATTCCTCACTGCTCTCTCTAGATCTTGACTCAGTGCAGCCAAGAGAGCAAACATCTGTACTGCAGAGCTCTATGTTTAGTTGTATACATCCCAATCTTCTCAGGCTGATATTCAGAATTAAATGGTCTCAACCTCTCGATACACCATCGATCAAATTCCACAGCTAGAAAATTTCCATTGAACATCACTGCCTCAGTAAGACACCATAAATAATGAATTCTCTTCTAAGGATTGATGACAGGATCTTTTTACTGTTAGGAAGTGTTAGATGCCTGGCTTGAAGTAAGAACCAGCTATTTTCCTACTAATTTATACAAAACTGGCTGGAAAATTATCAGCCGTACTCATGCTCCTTTGTTTATCTGTGTAATGATCTGCTTATTGGAGTTGTTCTTTCACAGTTTTAGAAGTTCCTTTTGACAGTACTGAATAGAATTGGCAGCAAGATTTTATCTTAAAGAAAATAATTAAATTTGACCTTGGAATTTAAATTTAGTTCAGAACAATTTTTTGGTTAACAAACTAGTTATCATAATTTTAGTTATGTAGACTTAAGTAAAAAGTTTTGATTTGCAAAATTAAAGTAAGTTAATGATCCCAAACACTTCTGCATTTGCTTCTGTGAATAAGCCATAAATAGAACAAGAAAACTTCAGATGCTTTCAGAATACCTTCAAGAAAAGCTGGAAGGGTGCCTATGACATTAATGAGATTCTTCACAGAGCAGAAAAGCTGAGAAAAATACAGTGGCTGGTTGAAAATGTGATAAATCTCAAATATATGTGTATATATATATATATATATATTTTTATATATTTATTTATTTTTTTTTTTTTTTTTTTTTCTCCAGTAATGGTTCTTGGACTCTACAGTGAAGATCAGTTCCAAACAGAAAGACCAGAGAAAAAACAATGTAGATCTTCTCCATAAATCATAGTTTTAGAAAGGAATGAAGTTAATAGTACCGGAAGTGACAGAAGTTGTCAATTTAAACAATGTATTTCTTATATCTGATAAGAAATCTATTGCCACCACTAAACACTCACATATCCCTAGCAATGAGTCACTCTCTCCTGCTAAGGTAAGCATACTAAGTATACTAAAATCCTTAGTGGATTTTCACTAAGATCACTGATATAGGCATGAAAATAATGCTTCTTCAAAGGAAAAAAACCACATCTTACAATGACAGATACAGTGTAATGACACAACTCTGGAGATTAAGAATTACAAACTGCTTGCCCTCCTCTTTGTCTGTCAGAAAAGCTCACCTTTTTTTCCCCAGCAAACTTCCTTCAGAATCAGAAGGGACCTGATGTGCCTTCAGCTTACAACAGTAATCACAGCTTTCCAATAATGGAACACGTGGAATGCTATTTTCTCCAGAGGCTTTTAGAACCCACAATTAATTTCATAAGATTGCCTCAGACTAAAGAGGAATGTGTAATCGTCCTAAACGATCCACGGATGAAGCTGAACACACAAAGCAATCTCTAGATGCTTATCTCATACAGCAACTGCCAAGCACGTGTTGGCTGGGCAAATTCTGGGGATTCTGAAAGATTTCAATAAAACTACAGAGGAGAAATCTAAATTTTTCACTACATGGGATCACAACAAAACATACATCATTTTCTTTGAACCATGTAGAGAAACTGTCCCAGCTGTCCTTCTTGTAGAGATGCTGAGCACGGGCACAGCCAGGAATTCAGCCAGGATTGTATCAGTCTCCAGTCCAGAAGCTGTTAACAGCCACACAGCAGAGCTTGTACATCAGATACAAATGCCTCTAGCCCACAGAAATTCACCATGTTTGTTAGAGTCTATATATTGATGATTTTCAGGAAAAAAAAAAAAAAAAAAACCACACACTTTCTCTGTAAATTTCATTGAGCTCTTTCCCCCATTGCCTTTTAGCAGAAATCCTATAAATACCTTGATTTAGGGGCAATTTAGACTGCCTACCTGGATGGGAAGTTAATGCAATGACAACTTTCTCGATAGCGTACCATGGCTACAATCATTCTATGTATATCACAAAAGACAATAAAATAGTCTTTTTAGGTATGCACACACAGGGATTCTTTTTAATCATTTCAGAAAAGTTACTGTATTAAGCAAGCTGCAGAGAGATTTCCAAGCAAAACAGCAGCAGTAAGAAAATATGCAATATTAGGTGTACACACAGCCATTATTTCAAGCATAGGTATAGCTGCATCAGGAAAAGTTGGGGAGAACTCACATACACCCACAGGTCTTGCAAATGCTTAAAAGACTGAAGAAATGCAAAATCCTCCAAATTACTTACCTTGAAATAGCACCTTATTCCTAAAACAAGGACATGACTGAAAAAGCAAGAGTATTATTAAAAGCATATTTGACTGAACCAACATGGGGCTTAAATTTATGACCTAAACTCACCATTCTTCTCAACAGCCTTTATTCTGCTGATAACATAACTGTTGGCTTGCTTAGTCTTCCAGTTAACAGTTCCATTACTGCCATCAGCAGAGCTTAACAAAAAAGCTTTTCAGAATAAAACAAATGAAAAAAAAAAAAAATTAGTCAAATCAACAGACTTCCAGAAATTACATATCAGATGGGATCAGATGCCTTCTCAACCTGCTTTTGTATTTAGTCAGACCTTATGAATCTCAGGTAAGAAAATGATGGTGTTTGACACGAATATTTATCAGTATATAATATTATTCCTGATGATCACATTTTGACATTCATTCTCCAAATAAGTGCAGTAAGTTTGCTCTAAATGCTTAAGCATCTGTAGACCCTTCTGCTGACATAATTATACTGGTAAGAAATAAAACGAGGCACTGTGATAAATATATTTGCACTGGTAAAATCTCAAATGCAGACAAAAAGACATGCTAGAAGTTACTTTTGCTAGCATAATATATTAGGACCAAAATAGGGAAAGTAATATAACCAAGAGCACAGCTTTGTTTATATGAGGACACCAGCACGTGGGGCTGAATGTCTTGCCTTGCAGCATAACCAATAATCTACACTGAGAAAAGAATCAGTCAAAAAGTAGTTCTCTTCATCCTGCACAGCCAGAGAACTGCCTGAAACATTTCAATCAGAACAGCTAAGGGCACAAGGTTTAAATGTGGTGAAGAGCAAAGCACAAAGGAGAGTGAAAGCAGCAGCAGAGCTTTTTTTTGTCAGCTGTAGCAGAACCACCCGAAGAAGCTCCTTCTTCACCCGCAGCTTTTTGTTCTTTTGCTCCTGTTCCTCTGTGATGAATGATGCACCAGCTATCTGTATAGTTACAAGCAACTAAAAGTGCAGATATAGGGGACCGCAAGTGAGATGCTAGGAATGGGAGAATGGCCATAATAAATAGTGGGCTTTTTGACATACTCAAGGAATACAAACTGCAGCCAGAAGTTGTTATCAGACTAACATCTTAACTTGCGTATAAAAATAGCTGTGTCAGAAACAAGGAGCAGTACTTTGTCTCAGATACATCTTTGTTGACAAACATGCATTCTAAATATGCAACTATCTTTTATACTAGAAGCTTAAAAATGTGTGGAAATTTCTGCTGGCATAGCTACTCCGGCCAGCTATTCCCTCACTGACACTGCATTGGATTTAGGAGGTCAACAGACCTTCGAGCACCAGTCAAGGTACACAAACACTGAATCTATGCACGTGGCTGAGACGTTTATTAATGCTAATTTACCCCAAATACCTAAATTTATTTGAGGTTAAAGTGCAACAAAACCCCCTATGTACTGAATACTAGCCATACCAGTACAGTAGTGTTTCTAAATTCTGAATTCATTAAGGTTTTTATATTTTCAATATACACAAACGATCCAGTTTAGCAAAAAAAACATATTCTCCCTGCTGAATTGAACCACCTACCACGGACTGTCTTAAGATAACAGTCCTATGAGTTGTCCCACTCAATGCTGTCCATGACCTTTAGTGCAAATTTTTAGCAATATTAAGAATGCTCAAGAAATTAAAAAAAAAAAAAAAAAAAAGGAAAACTGAAGTTGTTCCAGTATTCCAAATGAATGAATGAATGAGGAAATTCGAGTGTTTTCAGCTACACACCAATCCCCAGCAAAACAATTAACACCAGTTTTGATTAACGAAGAATTAAATGGAGAAGAGTACTAATCACAAACAGGGGTTTAATGCATCTTTTCAAACTGATTCTTTTGATGAGCCCACAGATTTGTCTGATAAAGACAGCAATACCAACATGTCACCCCTGGACATGCAGCACATCACCCAGCACTGCAAGAAACCAAATGCTAAATCACTTGGGCAACTTTAAGCACAATAAGAATAATAAAAAAGACAGGTTCCAAGATGCATTTCTAACTAGAAGTGTCCACTGTCTTTGACTTGCCCACAAGTTTCCTATCCTTAGCAGTGGGTATGCTATGCAGCAGTCCATATGGGAGCTGGAAAAGTACGTCTGTTAATCAGATGCCACACTTTATAGTGTAATGTTTTAATATAAATACATATATATATATACATATCACCATCTATTTGATTTTAAATGGAAGGTGTGAAATGGGACATACTGCCCATTCAACAGTTTTCACTATAAGGAACAGGAATCTCTAGCAAAAGAACTGGTCTGATGGGTATTCATTTGTTATATCAAATTTCTCACAAAAGTCTCACAATGTTTTGGCACTGGTCTTATGCTACTGGGATATTTAATTATAGATATATGACCTGAATATATGTATATACTGCTATGATTAGCAGATAAAAGCAAAGGCAGGGAGTTTAATAAGTACTGGAAATGGCAAGCCACTACACAGAACACTGTGCTGTTTGGTAGGTTTAAGGTGGTTGCTGATGTACTCTTCAGTAGCATAAAAAGCAAACGCATACCCAGGAACAAAGAATGCATGCCATACTTAGATTACAGAGCATGCAATTCAAGGATCCCGAACTGCGATGACAGAAACTAGGCAGATGTGGCAGGTAATGACAGAAGCTGGTTGAACAGAAGCTTTCTGTAGAACACTGCTTAGAACAGCTAATGTATGAACAAGCGCACCAAGGAGTAGCAGGGAGATTTCCTTGTTGTGTTTGACACAGATACAATCACCGTTCAAATGCTGTCTGGCATTTACACGGAGCCTTCAAGCAGCACAGTGACAACGTGAAGAAAGCTCAGGGAAGATCTGTGAATGTGATTAAAGGACAACAAAAGAGGCCTTATACTAAAGAGTGCAGGGGTTCGTACTCATTTTTATCAAAGAGAAATCCTAGAGATAAAGTAAGTGATCAGCTTTCTTCTCAGTGTGAGTGCAAGGTTAATGGTGTCAGACTCTTCAGTTTTCTACGTGTTACCAGCTGCCAAGACACGCACAGGAGCAACTGACAGCTCTGTGCATGGGACTTGATCTACAGGGCCCTTCTTCTTTAATTATATTTGCATAGGTTTTATATGAAGGTTTTAAATATGAATATTTAACAGCAGAATGTTAACCAGAAAAGATATCCCCAGCAAGTTCTGCCCACATCACAATCCGCAGAGGGCCTGAGCGCCACAGACCAATTCACCTTCCCCACTGCTGTGCTGTCCTCTAACATTTGCCCACCATTCTGCATTACTCCCTGTCCTCCTTACTGCTTCCTCAGCAAGGATCTCTCCTCAGTCTCTCACATTACTGATGCAGCACTGATACAGCTTCACTTCTCAAAACCCTGAATTTCCCCCCTCTTCCATAGTTCCATCCCTATAAGTGTTCCTATAATTATCTGTGTTCAGTAGGTAATGGTTACCTGTTTCTGTTCCGTTCATTCACGACTGTAACATCTTCACATTTCAAGATCTTGAGAATCCTACCTTACTTCTTGGTTCTCTCTAATTTCCCATCTTCATGGCTTAGACAGCCACTAAAAATAATCTACATCAAAAAGACATTTTGATTGTTTGTGTTTCAATTGTAACAACATTTAGGCAGAGTCTCTACTATTTAGCTGGAAGGAAATGTCCAATGTAGCTACAGTCATGAACCGATGGACGTGGAAAGTTGCCCTATTTTTACCAGTATTATTATTAGGTATTACAATTAAACAGTTACCAGACCTGAGTTCCTTCTTCACTACTGAGACAGCAGTGTGATAGGATATTGGTTATTCAGCAATGAAAGCATGTTCATCCCAAGACATTATGTTAATTTATCAATATCTACTTCAGAAGAATCCAAAAGTAGTAGCAAACTATATATTCTTGTCTTCTTCAAAATTTGTTCTTCTCAGTTTGATTGTTAAGAACCTCTCTTCTGAAGAGAGGGCTTTATCGTGGTGACTAATGTCTGAAGTTCTGTGAGGAACTCTTGGCCAAGTATAAATACATCATGAACAAAAATAGGCCTTTCTTTACATACTATAATCTACAACTAGAAGATAAATTCCTAACCTCTTGCAGTCTGGCTTTTAGGATCTCTAAGACATCTCCTAAACTGTACTACCCAAAAATAACGACCTTCTGTAATGAAAAGCATACTAATGGAATGACTCTTCCCTTCTACAATTATTTATTCAAGCAAGTACTCCCTGAGAATAGATTTGATTTATAGATCTGCTCCAGACCAGTACAAAGACTTAACAGGCATCATCATCACTAGCTGATACTTAGAGCCCTACATGAGGATGAAATCTTTCTTTGTCCTTATGGTGCAGGGATTCACTCCTAAATCCTTGTCTCGATAGCCTGTGACTTCATAGTTGTTTCAAACCAGCATTTTCTAACAGCCCTGCTGAAGGAGGGGAATCCTAGCTCAACCTTGGCCATACAGCACACACACCAGTGCAAACAACCCTATAATGATCCTGAACAGTAAACAGATTACAGAGAACAATTTTTGCTTGTGTGAGGACTAGTTCTCAGCCAGATGACCCTATTCACTGGCACTGTACAAGTGATTGAGTGCCCAGAAGGGAAGTACTGGAACACACTAACCACAGAAGGGAAGGAAAGTATTTTCTGGCAGCTTCAGGCCAAATGAATGTGACTACATAATGACAGCTTTTGAAGTGAGAACTAATAAGCTCCTTCTTTATTTCGACCACCTTCATAGGGAAGGAGCAATATGACTCAGTTGCTCTACTGATCCCCATTACTGGCTCAAAACAGAGATTCCGGATCACCTACAGCTAATCTTTCACTCAAGAAATACAAGGTAACTGCAAAATGGTCATCCTCACTCAACTAACTTTTTGATGACCACATACTCTTTACAAGCAGACAATGGGGACAATTCACAGGCCTGACAAACTCTAGTATGGCAGAATAGCTGTACTTTTCTCACATAAACTTCTACCATGTCTTTTATTGTAACAGAAAAGAACAACTATCTAATTTGTATTAGAAAAGTTTAACCTTAACTGTCATTTACAACAATGTCAAGATCCATTTTTGCTAGCACTGGAGATGATCACCGGCTACTACTTGAGAGTCAGTTCCTTCAGTTTGAGTGCAATACTTGGGATCAAATGTGGGACTCTGAAATTGTTCTTTAAATTCTTGAAGTCTCTGGAAGTCCCTGAATTTTGAGTTAATGTTCTATGGGGGAAGGAAGAAGACAGAGTGGCCAATAACCTGGACTTCTGGCAGCAAAATACCTCCTTCAAAAAGCTTCCAAGTATATATTTCATAGATCTTCAACAAGCACAAAAAACATAAGCCAGGTTTCTTCTGTGGTCAACTGCTACAAGAGAAACAGGTAAACCTGATCTCTATTAGTAAAAGAGAGCTCAAATCTAATCACGGGCCTTGTGGTTCTTCCCATGTTCAGTTTTTGTCTGTAAGATGTATTTTTGCGCTCAAGCAATGCTGCAGTACTGCATCATCTACTAAAGAACAAAAGTGAAGAGGAAGGATTGTTATGCAGGGCTGTGGCTTTTCTTGAGGCCAGCAATCCTGGTTGGACGTTCTCCCACATTGTCAGGTGGGGGTCAGGTTCTGGGAAAGCTGGGAGATGGGTTCAGCTGGAGGGCTGACATTGGAGAGGTATGATGAAAACGATGTTACTTTTTCTGCTTACAGGAGAAAAAAAATCAAGCTAGCACTTGAGACAGTTAATATCATTTGAATTGCAAAAGTCTATGCAGGAGTTGAATTCAGTACAAACACATTGCAAAATCCTGTTCTGATGAAGATAAAATGTTATATAAGTACCACTAACAAAAATTTCATACTGTTCACATTTCCTTTTTTGTACCACTCTCAAGCAATCTATTCTGCTGTTTGAAGTTAAGAAAGTCTGACGTGAAAAATTAACCCTAAAGAAGTCCTCAAAACTTCTTCCTCTACTGGAGAGCCTGGTTTAAGCTCACAACACAGCTTCAAGAAGCTCATCTCAGTACAGCCTTTTCAAGACTTAGTATCTTAGCTGACAGAGTTCACCTCAGGACTGTCATAGTTTTCCCCTTGTTGCTACGCCACAGCTGCGCTCTGTAGAGGGAGACAGGAGAGGCAGGACAAATTTCCACATTAGGAGAAAGCAGTATCTCGCAGTACCTTCTACCCAACAGATTCAGAGTTTTATCCTTGCACACACCAGCTAACGCTTAGGTGCTAAATGCATCTGTACCATCTCTGGTGCCTCATGACACACCTGCTGTCAGTACCCTATGACAAGTACAGTCACACATGTAAAGCATTCGATGATTATTCAAATGTTACCCAAGAAGATATTGAGCAAACTGTTGTTTTTCAGATGATACGCCACCGATCCCCCACATCACAAAACAACCTGCAGAAATAAACTTAGATCTAGCAGCAGATTTTGCTGCCCTGGCGTACAGCAGAGCCCTGCCAGCACTGCCGGCTGCGGGCGAGCAGGAACAGCTGGAAGTCTTTCACTCTGTGGAACCCTGCGGGTGCGAGACCGGAGCGTTACGTGACAGCCGTTATTTACACGACGAGGGAGCGAAAGGAAAACCTGCGCAACCCCAGTCCTGCCACAACTGCACCAAGCGCTCGGGCTGGTAAATAGCTCCGACGGGCGGGGCGGGACGGGACGCGAAAGGCCGCTCTGTGCGCGGGGCAGGAGGGGGCCGAGCGCCCGTCCCAGCGCGGGGAGGCAGCGGCCCCACTCCCAGCACGGAGCCACCCGACCGCGCAGCGCCTCCGCGCCAGGGCCCGGCCCTCCGCGGGTACCGCCGAACCTCCCCCGGCCTCCACAGCGGCAGGGCGGGCGGGCCGCCCTCGGGGCGAACCGTAGCCGCGCCGACCCGCGGGGGAAGGAAGGCCGACGGAGCCGGAGCCGCCGCGCACTCCAGCCGGGCCCGCGCCCGCTCTCCGCGCCGCCGTGACCGACCTGTCAGCAGCAGCGTGGTCAGCGCGCCCCCGCCGCGCGGCCCGGGCCCCGCGCAGCACCGCATCGCCGCCCGTTCCTCCGCCTGCTGTTGCAGCTGCTGCAGCTGCTGCTGCCGCCGCCGCCGCATCCTCCTCCCGCCGCCGCCGCCGCCGCCTCGCCCCGCGGCCGCAGCATCCTCCCGCCCCGCCCCGCCCGTCTCTAGGCATCGCGGCGGCCCCGCGGGGCATGCCGGGAGGAGCCGCACACCGCCCCCGGGCCCGCCGCCATCTTGCGTGGGGGTGGCGCAGCGCGGGGTCAGCTGGGGGTGCCGATGTGGTGCCAACGAAGTCTTGCATATATTAAGGTTCCTATCGCAGTTTTACTTGTAAGCCCCGTGTGTGTTGGTTTTGTTTTTTGTTTTCTTTTCTTTAAACGTTCATCAGCAGTCCACCTAGCAGAGTGCTGGAGGGGCAGTCGGAGACCCTTTCCGGGGTTGTGGTGTGAGTGGAGTTCGCTGCTCCGCAGTGCTGCTGGCTCACAGAATGAAGCCTTCGTGGAAGGATGCAGTCGGTTTGCCACATCAGGCCTGGTTATTCCGGGCTGCATAGGGCTGTGTGTGCTTTCTGGAATAGCTGCTGGTTCCTGACTGCTGTTTGTGTTGCAGCCCAAAAGGAATGACAGTGTTCACATCTTTGGTGGAAGCAAAGGAATGACAGCTTCACACCGTGGAAGCAAACGTCCCTGTGAGGAGCTGCACGCTTCAGCTTCCCGTGTTGTATAGGCAGCGTAGTCCCTGTAGTGAAACTGCATACAGAAGTAGAACAGTGTCTGGTTTTATGTAATGTCTAGTAAGCTTGATTAACTTACTAGTTAAACTTGCATTACCTTAGGACAATTAGGCACAGGAGAGTAGATTTTTTTTTTTGACACATCAAATGTTTTACAAACTTTTTCCTGCATATGGTAGCACAAGAGCCCTTTTAAAAAGGGACAAGGTGGTTAGTCTTCCATTATCTATGCGGATAGCACTCCTTTGTTGTGCATAGAGAATTGTGATTTCATGGAATTCTCTAAGTCTAAATAATAATAATAAATAATAATCCTTCTCAGGAAAAGGAGTCCTATGTAGTTAGAGGCTTTTTGGTATAGAAATTCTGCCTGACGTAGAGGTGCAAAATCCCCTGACATCCTACTCAGCCAGCTCATTGTCCCAAATAAGGGGTTTTTGGTTCTCTTTCCTGTGAGACTTTCTTTTAGAATGTATTCACATTTTTTATTTGACTACACAGATATTTATGAGCAGAAATTACACTCTTTCGTTTAGCACTGTCTAAAAGTACTCTTCTGTTTCATGGTACTTTATATTCCAGTAGGCTTACTTCCACTCACCTGTTAATGTGATTTTTTTATTCCTTTCCTTGTGGTGTTGTACAAAGTTGCACAGGTGCAGCTGTGCCATAACCACATCAGATAGCAAGGTCATCCAACAATAATTCTGATGCTAGTAAAAGGTCTGATGTTTGTAAACACACTTGTGCTGCCATCACCGTACTGATTACCATTTTCCTTACAAGTCATGTAACATTGAGGTATTTTTCCTACCGATGTATAAAACTGTCACCATCAAGGTTTTTCATGCAGTAGCAGCAGTTCATTGCTCTGCATGTCTGCACAGAAAGAAGACTGCATTTATCTGAAATGTGTTTATGGGATTCAGTGTCCAAGAAGAAGTGGTTACATGCCATCAATCTGTAAGAAAATGCATCCAGAGCCTGCCTTGGCCTGTTGCTTCCTTCACTGGAGCCCTTGGGTGTGGATGCTTACGTAGGTATTCTTCGTTAGCCATGTCTTGAGGCTGCCACTTCTAAGTGTAGAGTACAGACTTCCTTTGGCTTATCTGAGAAACTTTGGGTAATGCTGTGTGAGCTTTAAGAGTTCCATCCTTACTCGCATTCATAACACAAAGTGATGTGATCAAAACAACTTGTTTATGTCCGCCACCGATGAGTTGATACTGGTGAGAAATACTCCCTCTGGAAGTATTTCTTTCTCCTTGACCCAAAATTGAAAGGCTGGCTGTTACAGAAGTGAATGGAAAGGAATGCAGTGTTGGGACATTTTTATGGAAATTTGTTCATCTTCCAAATATAGTACATTTCTTTTGGCAAGTAGAAGAGCTGGCTTCTAACACTGTCCATGATATCTTTTAGGTGAAACTTTTAAATTCAAGAATACAAAGGCCTCATTTTTTTTAATGGATGCAGTAGTCATAATTACTGTTTCCTCATGCATTCTGCAGCTTTGATTTACAGATTTATTTTCTTATTCAGGCATAGTTGACAGTCAACTTCATGCAGAAAGAATGCAACCAGATCCATTTGCTTCTTTGTCTCTTGGAACATAGGTGCTTGTAGCTTGTTCTTTTTCTGAAACACTTGGAAGTGCTCAGTGCTGCTGGAAATCAGCCCCCCTAAGGAGAAAAAGATATAGTGCATATATATATTTTTTTCTTTTTAAGGCACTCTTGTAGAGAAATTAGTAGGTGTTATGTAAGATGATTAAGACTAACTGCAATTCTTGTTCCTGTTCACCATTTCTGAGGAATCTGTAACACTTTTCATTACTTTTCCAAGTACTTGTATTTCTTTCATACTTGTGTCTTTCTAGCAATGACTGGAAGCCTTTTGGCATGTTAATGTGGCAATTTGTGATTGCAGTGAAGTGCTGATTGTTATGCAAAGTTTAATTACGTTTGATATGCCAATACGATACTAGAAACTACTTACAGCAGAAGAATCTTCAAAAGTTGAGCTTTTAAGAGTTTTAGTATTATGTGAAATGCGCCCAACAGAATCTTATGAATACAAAGTCCATTATTCAAAATTATCTTTCAAAGTTGAAAAGAAATAGACTTTTGAACTCTGTTTTTAGCTGGAATTTGGAACTCTGGTTTTCCTGGAATTTGAAATGTGTAAAAGGAGCACAAAAGCCTGAATTATGTAATGTCATAGTTTTCACTAGAATTTGGCATCTGTCTTGCAAAATACCGTGTGTTTGGAGAAAGAACGTTGCATATGCCCAAATATGGCAGTGATAAACAAAGACAATAGCGAAAAAAAAGGACTTGGAAGAGAACAGACACTCTCTCTAAGTTAAAACAACTCACAGGCGACTGAGTTTGCTGAACTAGCACTTGCAGAGCCTGCAGCCCTGCATGCCAATGACTTCTACTTTGTTACAGAAATTACAGTTTCATGTGTCTGAATAGTTTTTGTGGCTTTTCAAACACTTTGCTCCACCTGAAATACTGGTTCCTATCAACAGCATAGAAGAGCTCTCACTTTCTTTACAAGCACAAATGGCCCAAATGGGGTGTTTGCCCACCTCTCTCTCTGCCACAGGACAGCAGCAAGTGTGAAACAGTACTGAAATGTTCTTCTCACTGAGGAAGGTTTCTATTTCAAACATAAGTGTGACAGGGTACTCACCGATAGCTCATACCTTAGTGTAAAAGAAAACGCTATGGGCCCTGATTTCTGTCCTGCAGTTTTCCTCTGGTGAAAACTTTAAGGAAGTACATTGGTTCAAAGAACTAATATCTGAGTAAGATAACATAAAAATAGCTATACAAACAGTAAGTTTCATGCTTTTTCTCCTTGCTCTGTGTTGGTTATGTTTTGTAGAATGTGATGGAAAATAAATACTAGGTACATATACTGGAGGAAAAAATAATACAGAACCATTTTCTGAATTTATTAAAAGTTCTCTGTAATACTCAGACTAGTTGGCTATTTAGTCCAGCATTAAGGGCTTCAATGTTTTCCTCCTCTTTCTGTGAGCTCTGCTATTCTCAAACCTCCAGTTCTTAAATTTGGCTCAATTTCTTAAGTTCTGCAAAGATAATTTAGTGTGATGACTAAATTAGTTAAAAATTCTGAAGTGATTCTTCATTGTTCATTAAGTTGTAAGTTATCCTCAAAGATTTCTCGTTTCAGCCTTTCTTGCATTTCATATCAAGGAAAGCCTCCCACATCTGAGTGGGTGTCTCTTCAAAAGCATACGTGAAATACAATTATCAGAGTAAATGGCTGAAAAATGAGAACTTCTAGCTCCTGTTAATATATGGCTGCCTAAAGCTATGCAGCTTTTATGGATAATTTAACTAAGAGTCCTCTGTACTTCAGAGGTCCTGCTTGTAGGAATAACAGAATACTTACGCTTTGAATTAACCTTTATTTGTGTTTTTTGTTTCAGCAGAGCATATGTCCTGGAGTGCAGCTGCATGATGATACGCTCCCTGGGTGTACAGAGTTATTACAAAAGGAATTACGAGAGAAACAATGACTTAGATGGCCACAGTAGAAAATGCAAGCAGGGTGAGTGAATAGATCCTCATCTCTGTCTCTGGCAACAGGATTTTTCTGATTTTTCCATGCATTTATCTCTAAACTGTCAAATTCACCAAATAACCTGGAGTATTGTGTCCAGTCCTGGGCTCCCCAGTTCAAGACAGACAGGGAACTGCTGGAGAGACTCAGCTCAGGGCCATGATGATGATGAGGGGACTGAAGCATTTCCCTTATGAGGAAAGGCTGAGAGATCTGGAATTGTTGAGCCTGGAGAAGAGGAGACTGGGGGGAGATCTTATCAGTGCTTATAAATATCTACAGGGCAGATGTCAAGTGGATGGGGCTGGGTTCTTTTTGGTGGCTCTCAGTGACAGGACAGTGGACAATGGGCACAAATTGGAGCACAGGAAGTTCCATATGAACAGAAGGAAGAACTTTCCTTTGTGGATGATAGAACACTGGAACAGGCTGCCCAGAGAGGTTGTGGCATCTCCTCCTCTGGAGATACTCAGAACCCGCCTGGATGCTTTGCTGCATAACATACTGTAGGGAACCCGCTTAGCAGGGGGTTGGGCTGGATTAATCCCTGGATTCCAACCTCTATAATTCCATGATTCTATAATCTATTACAAAATTTGGTGGAAAGATTGACATCATCCTAGAACCAGGAGTTGTAACAGATGTAACTTAGTACATCTGAAATGTGATCTAGACTTACGTTGCATATTCTTTTTGAAGCCTTCGTGTGCGTTGACACAAATGAGATTGTGTATGCCTGTGAGCTGAAATCCTTTATTTTCTTTGATGCAATAAATCAATGCTTCATTGGAGAGGTAGTTTTCATGTTCAGATAGAGTTTGTGAGCAAACTGGTGGGTGGAGAACACCTGTCAAGAATCTTGCAGGTTCCAAACCTTGGGTCTTAGTGTTGTGTTGGCTGGAGTATGCAGCTACAGATCCAGCTTTGATATGAATTCTCAATCCAGAGACATGGAAATAAGAGCAATGCTGAAAAAGGTATAGTTCCTTATATTAGGAGAGTAAATATCCAGAGCTTAGGGCAGAAACTTTGAAGAAAGAAATTTAATCATACATCCCCGATGATGAATAGCAGTGTGTTGGATTTGTACCTGGAGTAAGTTCTTGCCAAGAGTGTGGGAGTTGCAGAAACACTCAAAGGAGCAGAGAAAAAGCTTGTGACAGATGTGAGTCTTATGGGCAGATTTGAGAAAATGGTTTGATGAAAAATTGAATGTTTGCAGCCTGAAGGCATGAAATTTGAAAGAGATGATAGGAAGAAGGGCCAAGGTTTTCAAGGAACAAAGAATAAGTTTTCTTTCTGTTCCAGAACAAGCTTTGCTTGAAGAAACAATGAAATACTTGTATATTTTCTTTAAAATAACTGTCACATGCTTTCCAGTGTTTTTGCGTGAGATTACCTTACATGGATAGAGCCAGATTGAACATGGAAGTTTAAGACAAGCAGTTAAGAAAGACTAAATAAAAAGCATGTCAGAGTATAACAATAGTTTGCAGCAGTGACTGTGTGAAGGCTGAAAGAGTGGAATGCAGCTGTAGTTCCAGGATTGCTGGATGTGGGTCTGTCTAAACTGCGATCCAAAGGCGTGCCTTATCTAAACATATCTGAACTAGCTTTGATTAGCATGAAGTTCAAATTAAGGATCTTAGACTAGTTTTGTATTTGGTATAGATATGTCTTCATGAAATGTGTATGGTTTGCAAGCAACAAACATTGAAATTTGGTCCCCAGGGAGTAACTACCAAAGGAGACAGATGTGTTTGCTTTAGAGGAGAAATGTGGGTTAAAAACAAGATAGTGTTAGGTGACTCTGCTGTCTTCAAACATCAAGTGCTTGTATCTTTTTGCAAGTGAGTCATATTTTGTTTAGGAGAAGCTTATCTTGTATTGCTGTGCTGAGGTGTTGTCTGTCTAGCAAGGTAAATATTTTGCAGATGCCAAATATGTCAGTTTAGGAAGTATCATAATTTATGAGGGGGAAAATGTAACATGAATAGCTGCTGGAATATAGAGTTTCAGCTGGAGAAGTGGAGGGCCAGGTGAAGGTGTGTGATCAAAGAAACTAGAAATGAATGTGGGAAGGAATGGCCTACAGAGGTCTTGTCCTTCACAGTACTCAATTTACTTCAACAGGAATTGAGAACCGAGCATTTCAATTGTGGGAGCCAGAGAGTTAAAGAATTAGGGCAGTTTTTTTTTCTCAGATATTCATGGTTCAAGATTTGTACTTATCAAATCTTGGGCAGGTTTGCTTTCTCTAGGTAAAGCTTTCATAGCTGCTGATGATAAATTGTATGAGCACTAGATTGGCTAACACGGACAAACTGATACATTATTGCAGTATATATTATTGCTGTATACTGTAGTGAATGAGGGCATGGCCATTGTGAACTGGGCTTGCTGTCAGATCTAGGCCTGCTGTTGGAGAGCTGGAGAAGAGGTAATGTGTAACATGTCCTGTGATCTTCATATTCATAAGAGTTCTGTACAAATTTTGTTTTGCCAAACTCTTTTCATAGCCACGTGTCTGGATCCAGTCCTCTCCTCTCTGCAAGTGTTGTTGGCTTGTTCTGCTTAAGGTCTGAAGGAGACTCAGAATGTACCTTTTCAGCTACTTCTGCAAAAGCATAAGAAAGGTGTTTCATTACATTCTGGGTTTGTTCCTGTAATTGCCGTATGCAAATAAGCTACAGCTTGCTAGTGGGCCATTGATTTTGCCCTCCATGCACATGCAGAAGTTGTGGATCATGTGAACTCGTAATACAATGACCTTTCTGGATTTTTAATGCAACAAGTAGAATGTTGTAAATTCTCACAACATCATCAGGTTAATACTATCTGACCACTAAGTGTCATTAGTACCTTACACTCCAGGTTTCACAAGAGTTGCCATGTAGTAGAGCCACATGAGACCTATAATGGATTCCTCAGGTTTTGATAATAATTCTTTTAAGCTTTTTCATATTGCTTTCTAATTGATTCTTGCTGCCTTTTAATTCAAAGTAACTTGCAAGAGATCGCAAGCACAGCGCTTATTAAAGATTTTTAAATCAAATTGTGATCTCTCATTTCACTAGCTTTTGCATTGCTAGCAAATAAGAATTGAAAATGAGGTTGAGTTTCATTGTTTAAGAGTAATGTTCTGCTCTGTAAAAATCTTGATCTGTGCCATTTGCACACACAAGGCATTCTATGCCAAACACAGACAATAGATACAAAGCTTCTTGATTTAACCTTACTTTGTTTTGGTTAACATTCTAAATATTTAACATTTTCACTGTAGAGTAAAGCCTTCATTTCACACAGCATCTCTGAACTGCTTTGGAGGTTTAAGTCTCTCCAATCTGGTTTCAATTTCTACTTTTAAATCTTTCCATTTCTTCTTTTCAAGTATTCAAACCTAAATCTTAATTTACGCATCAAATTTTAAATCAGAAAAGTGTAAAATAACACTCCAATTTGTGTGTGTGGGGTTTTGTCCTTCTGATTCTTCTTTAACTGTACAGACAATACATTTCTGTAAATATAGTCTGCATTCTTTGACATGTTCTGTTCCTGCAGAAATGGCTTTGCTCTTTTCGGTACACATTTGCAAAAACTCCAGAACAATATTTAGACTTCTGTGTTTTAATGTGTGCAAACTCTTGGGCTTTATTTTTATTTATTTATTTGTTTGTTTGTTTTGCCACTAATCTTGTTCATTTGAAAGGAATGTCTTTGCTTTTGCTTTTGCTATGTGTTTCTCTGATTTGTGATATGGTAATGTTGTCCACTGGAGGGAAGTCAGCGGTGCAGTAAAGCTTAATCTAGCTACATTCTAGAATGTGATGAATTCTTACAGTGTTTCCAAGTTGAAGTTTCTCTTTTGAGTACCCAGCACAGGGCAACACAACTAGAGTTAGCGTAATAGGAACCTCAGTGCACAGTCTGAGCTGGACCACAGTGGCCACCCTTGATGTGCCTGATGGGTGAGCCTTACCAACATGAGTACACCTGTAGTGTTTGAGCCTTCATAATTAATAGATCACAGGCAGAATTTGCTTGAGGGTGTCTCTCCCATAGGCAGAGGAGAGAAGCAGGAGCTGCTTTTTTCCTGGTATAAAATGATTTGCAGACCACACTCCACCACATCAGCCTGTCTTTCCTCTCAGTGAATGACCATTGCCTCCAGGCCACTTCTAGGAGTTTGATTTTTCTTTTTCCCTTGATCGTGCATTCCCCTCCTTCCTCTCTTGTATGTGGTAACCAAGTTGTCTTTACACATCAGCATTTCACTGGGGTCTCTCCAGCTTGTTGTGCTGTCATCTTAAGAATAGAGAATGTCTGTTGTTTCTTCAGTGAGTATCAATGTGTCTGTCATTTCTCAGTTGAAAAAAATACCACCCAGAAGCAGTACATATTAGCAGAAGGTGATGATAAAGGAAAAAAATGAGTTAGGAATACTGACCACATTCCAAAATTGAGTTTTTAAACTTCTGTACAAGAACAGCATTTCCATAAATATATTTGCTATATAATTAAGCACAGGGCAACCTTCTCTGGGGAGTTTGGGTGCTGACAGGAGGGTTATATGCCCTGAATGATGGTGAGAGGCATTAATGCACAAGTTTTGAAGATCAGCCTTATTTGTCCAGGTGTTTTCCTTTCTCTGATATTTTCCCTTTCTCTACATTCTTGTGAATCCACGTGGCCGTTCTGGTTGTTCAGAGCTCTATAGCTTGTGTTCTTTGGTAATACTGAAGGTAGGAAGACATAAGATGAGATACAAAGGAGAGAGTTTGTTGGGGTGGGAAGATAATTGAAAATGTTTGGGTCTGAGAAGCAAATGAGAAGTGTTTGCAGTTCAATTGTAGATGCCCGAAAGGAGTTAAGTGAAGAAAAGCCTCAGGTACCTTCTGTACTACAAGGTAAAATGCAGCTGTGTGTTTATTTACAGTACTAAGTGTAGCAGTCCTATTTATGTTAAAAGTTTTTAACCAGCTGACAGGCAATAACTTTGCCAATAAAATAATGAGCTGTACATGACCTGCAGAATATTCTGGAACTCAAAGAAAACAATGATAGGAAAACTATTTTCGTTTTCTTTTCCAAGTTAGTAAGTGGAATCTTAAAAAATAAGAGTCTAAAGAGAATAGATTCTCTGAAGCAAATCAGTCATTTCTGCAAAGCCTAGCAGTTTGTTAAGTAGTCCAGTAACCATCTTTGTTAAAATCTAAAAGAGTCCACGATGTATGAAAATGGAGCAGAAAGCTATTCAGTGATGTGACCCTTATAGACTTCCACTTGTAAGGCTCCAGACAGGGAGTAGAACTGAAGTATTTTAAACTCCAGTCCAGTTAGAAAGGCGTCCTTTTGTAAACTGAACATATTTTCTTGCCACAAGCAGGCGAACACCCTTGCCTTGCCTGTATTCTAAAGTTGTTGGATCCTTGCCAGACTTCTAGTCATGAAGCAGTGTCATACACAGATCAGTTTTGATTATTTTTTCAGTAAGGCACTCCTAGCGTTGTTTAAAGTTAGGATACAAGAAGATAAAGCTTTCCTTTATTCTGAATGCAAATTTATAGAAGCTAGACCACTTCAAATTCTCTATCTGAAGAAGAAATTCAAGTGTTTTCCCCATAAAAGTGTGGTTCCATATGCACAAGTATGTAACAGACCTTGAGTTGTAAAATTATTGCCACAGGCAAGGTAGCAGTTCAGGTCATTTAGTCATTAATTAGAGGTTTGTTTAGCTTTGGGGGAGAGAGAGGGAGAACGATTTGTATTTTTTGGGAAAAAAAATAGGTAATGAGTTACTTGACTTTTAGAAGGAATAAATGTCTGATATATATGAACTGAAGACGTACATGTTCTCAGCAAAATGTCAGAACAAAGGTAAAATCTCTGCATGAAAGAGCTTACTGTGTAAGAGGACCTTTATGCAGCAGATCAGCAGCACTAAGCTAGAATTCTCTGTGATGTTGTAATGTGAGCCTGTCACACCAAAAGCTGTGTGCTGAAGTTCTTTCTGCCTGGCTGAGGAATACTCCAAAAACAGTTTTCTTGGGTAAAAATGTTCCTAGAAGGATGCATATAAAATAATGGAACGTGTGGTAGTGATGTGTTTTTGGGAAGGAGACTGGAAGTTTGCTGCAAGGGGTAGGAAGTGTAACCAATATCCATTGCAATGGGATATAGGATTGAAAGAACAATCAGGCATATCAGAAAGAATAGGATAAACAGAAGTGGAAATATTTGATTGCCAGGATGGAGGAAGGTAGTGAGGTGATTCATGATTTGGAAGAGGGATTGTTTTTATGGAAAGGGTTCGTAGCAGCTGTGGGTGTACTTAGTAGGAATCAGAAGAAGTGACAGAGGAGGTAAGCAGTAGCTTAGGAACTTCAGAAGAGAGACAATCAGAGCTCAGACGAAGGTTTCAGCCACAGGGAGTGAGAGAAGGGACTTGCTTATTTTTCGAGGACATTCTATTCTAAAGGAGGAATCAACAGGACTTGGCAGAATATTCAAAGTGGTGGAGAGAAGAATGACTACAAAATGATAGACGTGTTGTTCTGACACAAGGATGTTGGAGCTATAAGAGCATGGGAAGTTGCTTTTGAATGAGGAGCCATTGTAAACATTATAAACTTTGGTTGTAAGTATAGTTGAACAGAGCTAAATGTTCCCATTGAAATTTCCAAACTGAAGGTCCTGGTATTTAAGTAGGTGTGACATAGCAAATTGTAGCTCATGACTGGCATTTCTATGCCTTTCTCCCTTGTTTATACCTTGGAGCTAGGGAGGAAGGACTTTTAATAAGCATTTAACAAGAACGTTTAGCCTGTATAGGCCAAGTGCACAGCTCTTCTGAAAGCAGGAAGCAAAAAGAATTTGCATAAGTGCGACAAGAAAGATGGTAGCTTGCAGTAAGAGCTCGCTTACACGATCAAGTTACTGTTCAGTTAATGAATGCCTGACTTTCAGTGTTGATAGAGTGACTGCCACAGTATGGCTGAGCTTTGTCTTACATCTTTATAAATATTGGCATGGGAATATTCACAAACTCTCTCTTAGATTCCACATAGACTTTTATACTTACTGAAGAAAGAAAAATGAGGAAAGTATGTTCAGTTTTGTTCGAATTGCCTACTTTGAGTTTAGCTAACTATTCATGAGAATATTTAGCATTTTTACCAGAGAAAAAAAGACTTCATTTCGCTACCTCCATTTTAATGTTAATGGCTTGAACTCTGTGACTAAGGACACTAAATCTTGAACTGATGTTTATGTTTGAAGGGCTGATGTTTTTTTTCTCTACATTTATTTAAAAACAAATTGTATTCTTTTGTAACTAGGTACATGTTAGGATCACTAAGACTATTTAGCGAGTAAAATCATGGTTAGGTATGAGACAAAGCTGAACCTAAATCCTGCCTGCTTCTTTTTCCATGCTTTTCCATCCATTCAAAGAATAATGAAGAGGTCCAACTTTTGTCGATGATGGAATTACATTTTCACAAACTTAAAAAGCAGACATAGCTCCAAAATGAATTCTGTCTTCTTTGGGTAACTGTGGAGATGACTGCTGTAATTATCTGTGAAGGAGTTTTTGCACTGTTCCTACTGAAATACAAATGTAACACAAAGTACTGAGCCCTTGATCAAGATTTTGCACACTGTTGAGCGAGCAAAGTGACTCTTGGTGATTATTTACAGGTGCTTCTTTTTTTTCTGAAAGAATAGTAAACAGTTGTTGTCTCCCTGCATGGCTGAATTTCACAACGAAGAAACAAAACGTTCTCCCTCTAAATTCCTTCTATTTGATATTATTGGCAAATGGTGTGAGACACTGCACAGCCTTGGTCAGTTTGTTGAGGAAAAAATTTGTTTTTCACACTTCTGAATAGCTTAAGTTATATTGGAAAGGCAGGATGTTAATTGCTTGTCTGTGTTAATTCACTAGTATCATACTGTTGGAGGTGATTATTTAATATACCATAAATGTCATACATTATTACAGAGTTGATTATTTAATGCATCATAAATGTCATACATTATTACTTCTAACAGTCTGTTCCCTTACCCAAACATAAAATGCTAATATACTGAATCCCATATACAGGAGCATTTACTTACCAGAAGTACTGAAGTTATCCTAACAGTACTTTCTGAGTCCTCAACAGAATTTTAGGTTATTGTGCTACTCCAATATGGCCTATGTTAACAGGCATTTGAATATCTTTTAGAAAAACCTAAGGCAGATCTTAAGCATGTTTATATGAAACTTGAACAGCTCAGTTGGCTTTTTGTGATTTGCAGCAGCTTTACAGTGATGAGAAAAATGCTTGTTGATTAAAATAAGTTCAGTGCACAAGGAGAAGTGGATGCATATGGGAATGTCCTCTCAGCTTCTGTCAAGGCAGACTGTGAGTAGTAAAGGATGATCTTACAACTAAATTGCATGAGCGACAGGTTGTTATATGAGATTTTATATGCCCTCCTGTTCTTCTTTGAGGAAAAAGAGAAATCCTATGGGATTTTGTCCAGACCATCTAAATCTAAATTTTCAAAGCTAGGCACTTACTGATAAGTGTTTGGATCCATGTCTAATCAAAAGGTTGTCTCTTTGTATAATATCAGGCAGCTAAATGTTAGGTGTCTGTGCTCCTTACCTAATAAATGAGAAGAGCTAGGCAGTTCATGCAAGGCAGGGAAGTCTCTTGAGATAAGTGAGATGAATACATTACTAATGATGCTTATCTGTCTTTCTGTGAGCTCTCTGGCAGTTAGATGGCTAAACTTAAGTGAAGTGAATATCTTCTATGATGAAAGCCTTCTTGAGCAAGTATCTAAAAATAAAAGTGATAGATAATGTACTTTTTCAAGCTCATGCCAACACATCAGTTTTACTACCGTTTGCTGTTACCATAGTATCCAGGCACTCTAGGAATGCTTAAGGTGCTTGAGGATATATAAACACAGAAAAACCAATCCTGACTACAGGAATTTACACTCTAAATATAAATGAAGAGGGCCAAAGAATACAGAAACACAGATGGGTTAAAAGAAGCAGTGAGATTGCCCTGGTCCATAGTGGTGGCAGCCCATCAACACCCCAGTAGTTGTCATCAAATTTTTCAGGAATCGTAGTAGAAGAACTTTACAGAGTGAATTGAAAGCTAGAACTTTTGAAACATTGAGAATGTTTCAAAGGAATGCTGCTGAGAGTAGAGAGGTACAGAAACATGAACTTGGAAAGTAAATATGTGGTCACTGTGAACTGATGGTAATTTCAGACCCTAGTTTAAAGCAGGGTCACCGAGAGTTGGTTTCCCAGGCCATGACTTCAAGTATCTGAAAGTATAGAAGCTAGTGTTTGACCACCCTCACAGACAAAAAGTGTTTTCTTAAGTTCACGTGGAATTTCTTGTATTTCAGCTTGTACTCATCTGCTCTTGTTCTGTCCCTGGTCACCACTGTAAAGAGCCTGGCTCCTTCCTTGCCTACTTCTTACAGCTTTTGGCCTGACACAATCCAGAGAACTGAACTGAAGTATCAACACAGTGAATTTAGGATGGCATTATCCCCATATCATTTTTGTTCCAGTCTTCTTAGTCACTGACTATGTCAGGCATACCCAGACAGATGTTAATTTCATCACTAGGGGGTGACTTATGACTTCTGTGTAATATCTTTAAATGAAAATTTCACTGATGTCAAGTACAACTCCTGCTGAAATTGATGAGCAGAACTGAACGTCATGAGTCTGGAAAGTAGCAAAGAGTTAATTTGGCAGTTGGTGGATCCTGAGCTGGGGAGAGGACACGTTGATTCCAGGAGAGAAAAGCAGGCTGCCTGATGTCCTGCCTACTGCACTCTGGATGAGGAACAGCAAAGGTGGCACCTTCTCTGATGCATTGCAAGTTGCACAGCTGGGAGAGGCTGGATGCAGGGTGGGATGGGCAAGGGAGAAACAAGGGTGGCAGCAGGCACTCTGTGGCAGGAAGGGGAAGGGGATTGGAAGACTCCTGAATAAGCACAGGGCCAGCTTGTCTCCAAGGTCAGGAAGAGGAGACAGAAAGAAAATGGATGGAAGTGAAAGTGGAAAGCCCTTCTATATGCTTCCTTCAAGAAGCAGATGCAGCATTTACATGTAAGGCGCTGTGATTTGAGTTCCTTTGCACTGAGCTGTAGTTATTTTGAGCATACCCAGGTGGTGTAAGTACTGACTACGAGAAAAGCACAGAAATTTCATCTGAAGTCTGATGCTCCAACTGATTAAAATTCTTCAAAGTAAAAACTACCTTTTTTTCAGCATAGGCAATTTGACTGATAAAAAAATGAAAGCTGCTGCAGTTTCTTGACCTCATGAAATAGCACTGCGTGGGAGCTACACACTGCACACACAGTGCCAAAAGATGGCAACCTTAGGCTTCCGAAGTAAGTCCCTCTGCTGAACAGCTCTTCAGCTCTAAACTGTTTTTAGTGGTGAACATTAGAAACTTCTGGGTTCTCCCAGACTGGTCTTATTTTTATCCATCTATCCTATTTTCCATAGTTTTTCTTCATTTAAAACTGAGCTTATGTGACTCAGTTAAAAAATGGGCAACTTCCCAAATGTATTTGTGTGCTTGAGGGAGGGAGAAGATAGGAAACCTTAGATCTGCTATCTCTGGGCTTCAGTCTTTGACTTCTGTTATTTACAGCAGTGAGGCTTTGCTGCCAATCTGTGCTAAAATGGTGTAAATACAAAGGGATGCTGAGGTTTGCTTCTGTGGCACAGCAATCAAGCACAGACAGTCCAGGAACTAAATAGCTTGAACACTGTAATACATTTGCTGTTATCTTACTGAATTATTTATATTATTTATATGTATTTTATTACTTTATACACACACTGCATGGTCTTCTCCCTATCAGTAGTCTTAAAATGGAAATTACTGCTGTTTTAAAACCCTGTATAGCTCTGAGTTGTATATGTTTTCAACTGAGACATAATAATGCGCACAGACTCTTTGTATTCATTCTCATGTTTTCAAAAATCTGTCTTTTTTCCTGGTTATTACTTGTCTTCTGATTTGATCCCCATGTTCAGTTCCCACTTTGTTGTTGTTGCTGCTGGTTTTGTTCATGTATTTTATTTGTGAGTAGATATGGGCAGAAACTTCACACACCATTTCACTGAAAAACACTGTTATTTTGGAGTGTTTTGTCAAATTGTAGTTTTGACTGAAATTACAAAAATGGGAAATTCTGATGCTGCAGTTTAAATTCTCTGTTTTGATAACAAATGCTGCTTTTGTATTGTAGGATCTTCATTTGATAGAAAATGAAGCATCTTGCTTGTTTTCAGAAGTCATGTCTGGAGACCATGAGCTTTGAAATTCCATCTTGGTTTGGTTTAAAAGCAGATTTTGAAATCTCAGCATTTGTGAAGCAGAAATATCTTTCTCCAGGCATCTCTAGCAACAGGGTCACAATCTGAGCCCAACTCTGTTTTATGCCAGAGCTTTTCACTTTTGTGATCGTTCATCTGCTTCTTCCCTTCTGCCATCCAAGGATAAAAAAAAATTGTATCTAATTTTGGTTGTTTCGGTTCCTTATGATTTTCCCTTCTTTCCTCATGCTGCAACACTGCAGGGAGGTAAGCACTGGCCTAGGCTGTCACTGTCTTTCCTTCACGTGAGCAGCAGGACTAGCAGAGAATGCTGAGGGTGGTTCTGCTGCTTTTTACTTTTGTGCAGAAAGCTTGTGGTTTTAGTGTAGCCTTTAGGGATATTTTCCTCCCATAATGCTGGTAGCTCAGTCTTTAAAGGAGTGCAGTGCTCTAGTCATTTGGTATCATTTCGTGTTACTCTTTTCTCCTTAGTTATTTTTGCTGTCTGTATAGGTAAGATTTTCAGGTCACTGTCTTGTCGCTATCCAGTCTGTCCTGTGCCACAGGCCTTAAGTACATTTATCCCTGTCACACCTGTGGAATAGAGAGCTTATGGTCCATCTGCTTTTAGCAAATGGAAAACTTAGTTCCGCAGGGGTAGAAATCTAGATGAAGTAGAAGTGAAGAAATGGAAAATGGACTACTGCGCATAATTTTCAGGGGATGGGGCTCTGATTACTTCTGTTAAACATTTGGGGTGAAATATGTTGCATATGGGGAATGGTGATCCGAAAGAATCTGCATCCTCAACAAGAAGCCTCTCTGAGGCAATTAGCGAACCGGGATGTCTCTGAAACCCTGCCTCCTTCTGCAGCTTTGGCATTTAGCTCTGTGTGGGCAACAGCACCTCCTTCATTGGCTCACCGCCGCTCCTGCTGGTGCATGCAATGCCTGTTCTCTGAGCTCCAGGCCATGCTTTTATCCTTCATTTTGTGAAGCACCCTGGGCTTATGCTGTAGTTTTGCTGTGTTCTTAGTGCAGGCATTATGTTCCTTAGGCGCCTGGGGCCTGGGGTCTCCAGTTAGGATAGGCAAGTGACACAGCTCCCGAGGTGCTTCATCTTGGGCTTGCACTGAAACAGATTTTTTAGAAAGCTTTCAGGTTTAACTGGAAAGTGCCCCTTGGAATAAGCACTTGCAATGGTCTGGTTTGTAGTTCAGGAGCTGCAATGCAACTGTGGAGGTGTTTAGGGTCTCTGCTGTGTGTAGCCTTAAGCTGGCTTCCTTTAATTCTTGTCTGCGTAGGGCTGCACGTGAGTGCCCATGCTCTTTCCCTGTTCCTTTGCCTATTCTATTTCTGAATCTACTAAGAAAAAATATATAAATACTGCTCGTCGTTATAACAGTTTCTATCAATCATCCAGCTTGTTTTAAATCTGCATAACTTCTTTCTGCAGAAGATAATTAGCTTTAATTTTAAGCATAGCATTCTGTATGAAGTACTGTCATTATTGAACCTAACTGCTTTTCATTCATCGAGGATCAGAATTTAATAGAGCTCTCCTACCTCCTACAAAATTTTGTATTTAAGTGAACAAATTTTTTTTTTCTCCACACTTCTAAATGTACCCCCTTGGCTCTGTATTTTTCTCTTGAGGATGCTGGGCCACTTCCAACAATTATGCATTAATTCTTGCTTCATTACATTTCTGTAGAGTACAGGCTCAGCAAAACAGTCTCAGTGTTTCAGAGGAGACTGTAGAGGTACATCTGATGGCAGAATTTCACCCCTAAAATGAGATATATGGTCTCTCATCAAACTGTCTACCAGTAGACTAATTTCAGATATACTCATTATTTTACACTTATTAAGTAAATCTCCGTTCAGAGAAAATACACTTCCTTATTCCGATACCTATTTTTTCCTAAAAATCTCCTGAACTCCTGAAATCAACGTGGCAAAATACTCATTTCTACATCTTTTGCTTGGCAAAAAAATGAAACTAGCAGATGATTTGCCATCCAAGGCCTGAAGAAAATTTCAAAATGACTTAAGATTTCCCCCTGCAGAAACTTAATTCTCTCCATTATTATCGGCATTTCTGCTGCGCACGTAGCCCCTCTCAAACTTCACTGGGGATAGTTTCCATGGGAACCAGAGAATGAGAACTGATGAGTCTCGAAACAGTCAAATAATAATCTTGCTTTTTACCAGTGGGCAAAGATTTACTTCTCCAGTGTTTAATGGAAGGCACTAGAGCTTATTATGTTTTGAAGGAGAGGGAAAAAAAAGGCATCTGTCAGGAAGCCACGTCTGCATTGTATATCTTTAGGGTTTGTGCTAGCTGTAGTAAAAGGCAAACCAGTACATTCTCCTGTGCTTTTAGATTTCCTGAATGATGGATAGGGAAAGTCTTTTCCTCTGGTGAATCCAAGCACCTGTTGGCAGGGGGAGATGAGGAGGGAGCTGTGGTCACCGAGAGGGGAGCTGAGGAGATGTCTGCCAGAGGTACAGGGGCACTTCATGAACGCGACACTACTGAATGATCCTGCAGGAATCTTGGGGACAACGTACAGATGCTGCCTCTGACCTTCCTCCAGAAGAGAACCGCCAGGCTTTTGCACTGTGCTGAGTGCACCTTACCATGGCCATGTATAGCCTACAGCCAGGCTGTTCATTGCAGCTGTGGTTCGAGGGCAGGGAGCAGACTTCCCCAAGACTGATGGTAGGCAATGGATAGAGTCACACTGAATTCCAGGGGAGGTGCTCTGCTAAATTCCCCATTAGTTGGCTAGCTGATTTCCAACATCTTCCTGAAGTACTGAGGATACCCATGAAGGTATCTCACAAAGATGAGAGCAGAGCTTCACTTTTATGGAGATATCACATGGAAAGGAAAATATGTTTACCCTTTTTAAAATCTGTGATACCTGTTATGGAAGATGTTCTCAAAAAGGAAAAGGAATCACAAAACCTGTAGCAAAATTCACATTGTTCATCAGTGCTTACATATAGACCAGAACCGTATTCCTTTCAGAGACCTATTTGACTAATACTATGGAGTTTTAATGTAACATAATTCAAAACTTGAATTATAAGAGACTAAATGACAAGATACATTTTAAAAAAATGTTTTCTCTTAAATTCATTTTCATATTCTTTACCGTCCTGTCATTTTCTGTTATTTTAGGGCCTGAATACTTAATATGCAGTTTTGTGTAATGATTTTATTTCTATTTCATAAACATAAAGAGAGATTAAAAAAAGAGAAGTACATACATAAAACATTATTACATTGTTTGGAAAAAAAACATATTTTTTCCAGCTAGTTGAAATGGTAGATCCTGAGGGAGAATTACTATTGTTGTTTCTGCTTCGTATATTGGATCAGACATAGATGTGATTAATGATTTAATCCAGTGTTTAAATTAAGAAATCCCATTTCTGTTACCAGTAATTAGTATGTTTTAAACACTGAAGGCAATTACTGCATTTGAATTCGGGACAAAAAATGTGTTTTTTTTTCTCAGCTTGTGGGTGGAGCTAAAATAAAACAACCCATTTGCCTTAAAAAAGTGTAGAGAGAATTTTTCTGTATTAAAGCAGCATTTTAATGGGCTTATGAGATAAAAAACCCAGTTGTATTACTAGCAATATCAAGGAACAGCAGATACAGGAGCAGGGTGAGGTGGCAGATGAAGTGCAGCTAAGGAAGGCATGGATCTGGTGGAACTGTTATGCTGTGACTTTGTGTTGCTTCATTTGGGCACCCTTAAACATACAAAGAGACCTTTCGGGCAAGAGGAGGTACAGTTTAAAAGTGCAACATACTGCTAATTTCATTTTTGAGTTCTAGTACTGCATTTTATATTTTAACTCCTTTCCATGTTGAATTATTGCTCTGTACAGGTCTGATGATCGAAGGTTAGCACAAATGAAGTGTATTTCCCTGTTTTTCACATCTAACAGAGTTTATTCTCTGAGTCCTAGACTGGAACAAGTGTTTGCCCGGTTCTTACATCTGCTGTGAGCCCCATAGTAGGGCCCAGCTGCCAGGAGCAGAGGATATCAGACTCTTGGTGTGGGTTGACCAGCTGACCCAACTGAAGCAATGCTGGGAAAGAAGCTGCTTCCTTTTCTGACAGCCTGTAAACAGGCATGTGGTTTTTTGGTCATGGATGCGGAGTGATAAGGAGCCAACAGACACTAGTATTGGTAGGCTACTTAATGCTGTGTTCCCTCCTGTTCTCTGAGCTAGATCCCTTAATTGCTGATCACTCACACTTAGGCATAATGATTATTGCAGGAGAAACCAAAGACTGTTGCCACTGATGAATCATAAGTCTTGAGAACTTTTTTTTTTAAGATATCAGAACTGCTCCTTATCTTGAAGGTCTGGGTGGCGCACTGAGAAACAATGCAAAAATAATCATATAAAACCAGGAGAAATAGTGGTGTCTCCTTAACATCTGATAGAAGATAGATAGAGGAACAAAGGACAGGGCTGATACAGCTGACATTTCATCACAGCGTGCCCAAATCAAACAGCACTGTTTCCTGGGAGATCAAACAATGCTGTGTACTTATTAATCACAAGAGGAGCTCTCTGCTGTTCTCACAAGTCCTCTGAAACCTGTCTAACTCAAGTGGGCGAGGATCAGCCCACCCGTGACAAACTGCTGCGGCTTTATCCTACACGCTGCATATTATAAAAATGTTATGTCTGCTCTGAACAAAATGTCCAACCGTGACAAATGTGGGCAGTGCTCCAAGGAAGTGATCGTGTCTTCGTGAGAAGATTGTACTTAAATTCAACCTTGAGGTTGGCTAATTCATTTTAATTAGACTAATCTGCAGACCTGCATGAGACACTCATTTTTTTTTGAGCCCCTGTCGTGCTCACTGGAATAAACATTTCGTGCAGATTAATGTGCTGCTAACTAAGGTGGTCTGAAATCACATCTGAACTATACACTGTTCTTCTCTAGTAACTGTGGCTATGTGCTGTGGTGTTCTTTACACTGACCCTGAGCTCCCACTGTTTGTTACAAAAATGTAGAAGCTCTAGGAAACCTTTCGCCAAAGTACCAGGACATCCTTTTCACCCAGAGAACTTCTATGACAGATGTACTTGTGCAGATCTGGCTTATTAATGCATGGCTTTATCGTTCTTACATTGCACATGATATGCCTCACTGCTGGAATGCATCCTATTTTGATACAGCACGAGTCAGAGTTAACAATGCAGCTCTCTTCATTGCTGAAAATGTTGATAAATGAATACTAATACAGAACTTGCTCTTTTGTGAAGTGTTGTATCTCAGTGGAAGGCAGAACTATCAGATATGCATTTTGTTTCTTACCCATCCAAGGAAGGGATGAATTCTCAGCAGGTAAACCAGAATCTAAAAGTCTTTGAAGAATTACAAGCATCAACAAATTTTATAATCACTAAAAATCTGTTTTCTATTTGCTTGCTCTCTGATACGACACTTGATTGTCAATCATATTTGTTTTAATATGTTTTACTATTTGAACTTCCTTACGAGATGAAAAGCTTTCAGAGGCTTTTGAAATGTAGGCTAGGTTAAAGAAAGGGCTGTGCAGAGCCTTGCGAGAGTCATTTAGAAGCAGCTTGTCACTGTGACATTCGTGTCTGATGTCTGTGGCAAGTTTTTAGCTGCAAGACTTACAGTGGTTATTTTAAATAAGAAAGTCAGATTCCCAGTGAACGGTAGAAGTACTAAAGCCGAATTATTGTAACGATGCGGCCAGACAGGTCTATCAGAGAAGTTGTACAATCAGTAGGTGTACAAAGGTTAGGCTTAGGAAGATTATCACGATGGAAAGATAATCAAAACAAATACAAATGCACAGCAGTATCATAAGCTTGCAGTAAAGTCCACAAGGAGCACAGTCTCCAGAAAGAGATCTTTCCTCAGTGGCAGTCAGCACTTAAATGGGGTCTAGGAGAGGTGCAGCCAGGCTCCACCCTTTCCAGTAGCACAGCTGAATTGCCTTCACCTGTGCTCCCATGGCTGACTCGCTGCTTGCCTCAGGTATTCAATCAGGGGTTCAGGCTGTGATTAACAGTTCCCGTACAGAAGTCTTGCATACTTGTTTATGTCATCTTGTGTAAAACAATAATATTTCTATTGTTTGTTTAGATAATGCAATAAATGTGATATGTTGTCTCTTCCAATGATGCATGCCAGATATATTATACTCCACAGAAACTTTTGAGATGGCCATCAGAGAATTTGGCAAGAAATTGCTTCACGAGCATTAAGGAGTCTTTCACACAACATGTCCCTACTTGTGGAAGTTATTAAATCTATGAAATGTAAACTTTAAAAAGGTAAGTAAGGTGAGATAAGAGGGGAAAATGAGTGGTTTTAGTGTTGATACAGTTTGACTCAAACTTTTAAAATTGTGGGAAACAGCTAAAGGATTACAATGGATCTGTCATCACTCCAGCTGCTGTTTAAACAGTTTTATTTCTTTTTGCTGTCTTTGGTAGATCTTGTAACGTGTACGACATAGTCCAGGATTATTTTAACTCCATAAGCATCAAATGATACCGTCTGTGTTTGGAGAAGCATCAGGTCCTCATCTTACTGTACCACTTACTGAGTTAAACTTCCTGAAGTCCCTTTTTTTATGGAAAGAAAGGAGTCTCAGACCAGAAGATCCTAAAGCAATGGGCAAGAAATTTTTTCAGGATCAAGGAAAAGCAGTGCCTGCGAAACAAATGTGATTCAGCATGTTGGAAGCATCACATTCCCCTGCTCTGATCTGTTCCTGATTTCACTGAAATTAAAGGCTGTCCTGTGTTCAGTTTCTGTCACAGGGGAGTTGGGCTCACAAGAGCTGAGCAGATGCCCTGGTGATCCGCTAGTTAAGCTGTTACAGAATGACTCAAGTGACTGACGTGGCTGGAAGAGGATCTAGTCTAATAAGTAGGGTTGCATTTTTGTCCTTGGTAACATGGCTGTGTCTTACACAGCTGTCTGCTGGAGATTTATACTGTGCTCTTTTCGAACGTTCCCATCAGCACTCCCACTCAGGCACGAGGCAGACTGATTCTGTGGCTGTGTTGTGGGGGACTCGTACCATGGTGTTAGACTTCCTCAACCTCTCAAAACAAAGGCCCAGAGAAAAAAGTTCTGCAGGCTTCCCCTTCTTGTCTGCTTTTCCTGCAGTAGCTCTATGTACCTAACCCTGTTCTGTGTGCATGGGTAAAGAGAAAAGAACAATACTGAAAGCTTAGCTGCCCCTTGTTTGGGCAGGCAAAGCTGTAGATTCTTTGCTTAAGGGCCACAGAGATTACCTCCTCCTTCTTTTCTATATATAATCATGGCATCCCGATGTGGGAAGTGCAGATTCTTTCTCATGCTCCTCTGTTCTTTGTAACCTTGTTGTGTGTGTTGGGATAGGATAATGCCAGAGGAGGTGCTTTACAGGTGTTTACTGTGAGCAGTGGTTTTCTCAGCTAAAAGGTAGCAGGGGAAAGGGAGAGTTCCTACACTTATCTATTGTGAAACAGGTTATACTTTTTTTTTTTTTTTAACGGTGATTTTGGCACACTTTGGCATCTGTGTGGACGTGGACCTGTGGCAGAAATCCTGATTTTGGTCTGTATCCATTTCCATTCAGTAAGTTTGAGAAGAGTGAAAATTTCACTTTGGGTTCTGGTGTGGATTTCACTGAGAGAATACAGACTTGACAACTGGAAAGGTTCACTATTCAAACATTTCATTTCCAGAAGTATTAAATAAGCAAATAGATAAATAAATAAAAGGACCTGAGAATGGGCAAGGTTTATTATTTAAACATCTTTCCAGATCTGTCTGTGACCTTTCAACTTATGAACCTGTAATTGGTACTGCCGTTTTCATCGTCTGCACTGGGCCCTGCAGTAGGGTGCTGCTCCATCCTCTGCATGTGCCCTGTGAGAGCTGCAACTGGGGCAGGTTCCATCATTGTGGCTGCTTTCAGCATGGCCTTTGCAAGGAACGGAGGAAGGAGGGCCCGAGGAGCCTGTCGCTCTGCTGCCTGTGGGTGCTGTGGTGGGCCAGCTGTAGAAGTGGGTGCTGTGTGAGATGGAGGAGCAGAAGTGGCAGCTGAGGTCTGGCTGCTGCATGGTGGCAGCAGAGAGGGGGCCATGGATGACACATCTCCCTCTGTGCTGCTGCAAAGGGTGGGTCTGGCAGGGCTGGAGCAGTGCCAGCATGGGCGGCAATGTTTTTCATGCAGTTGTGTGGTGAGGAGCCCGTGAGTACCACTGTCTCTGCCCTTCCCTCCTTTTCTATTGCCATCAGGCTCCTGTCTTGCCCAGCATCTGCTCCTCACTTGGGCTGGGCACCTGGGCTGCTCCTCAGGTGGCTCTCATTCAGGTCTCCCTGCAGGGCAGGGGCAGCAACCTCTCATCTCTTCATGGCAGCTCTTCTCTGGCAGCGTTTGAGCAGTTGTGGCTCATCTCTCTTGAGTGATATTAAAAGAATAACTAAAAGATGCAAAGGAGAAGAATTAGTTCCTATCCATTTGGGACTGAAAGACAGCAAGATACAGGAAGATTTTTAATTGCTAAAGACAAACAAGGGTATCAAAAGGGTCTATCGGTCAGCTTAATCCTAGAGCTTAGGCTAACTAAAAAAAAAAGATATGTTGCAAATGTATTGAAATAAATAGATTCATCATATCCTGATTTATTTATCTTTCATTCCATGGGTTCAAATTTGGCTATAAGCTAAATCTGTTTCATCCATATTTCTACTATTCAGCAATGCTACCTCTAAAATACCTGGAAACAGAAGAAAGAAATAGAGATCAGAGCACCTACTGTCATCTTCATCTCCTCTACTATGAAGGCTTATTTTTTTGGAATCTTCATCCCCCCTCCCAGAATGTTGCGAGTTGGTTTGTGTGTGGAGCAACTGGCATACCTTTCTGTGAGCAGCAAATGCTTCTTCTGCTGGAAATTCAGGAACCGGAGGAGATCTTTTGCAGTTACGTTGTATTTTGGTGAATCCATGTAGATTAAGTTGACGAGCGAAGCTTTTCATGTTTTCAGTCCAAAAAGCTCTCCAAGGTTCTTTGCTTCACAGTACTTCAATTTTAAACATATCTTCATCAGTTACAACAGTTTCCACTATGACTCCTCCAAGTCATCTTAAATTGATCAATTTAAAACATTCACCAGTGTTTCTACAGAAAGCTGAAAACGCTGGCTTTGCTTTCCTTAGAAGAGGTAAACATTTGGTTTCCTGTTCATCAGAAGAAGTTAGCGAATCCTCTTCTTCCTTTATTTATGCTACAGCATAGATAAATTCAAGGAACATCTGGACAATGCTCTCAGCTATATAGTGTGATTTTTGGGTGGTCCTGTGTGGAGTTGGACTCGATTATCCTTGTAGGTCCTTTCCAACTTGGGATATTCTGTGATTTCAATGACTTGAAAATTAGCACCAGCTCTGTAATTTCCTACTGCTAGCTACTGATTAAATATACAAAATCATTTTGAAAAGTGTATTGAATATCTCCTTATAGAAGTAATTATAACATAGCCCAATGTTTCAGACTTCTGAATGTTTAAGAAAATATTATCTTCCATTACTTGTTTACTTTGTACATTTCAGTTTGCGTAGACTGGCCATAAGAGAATCCATTACATCTAAATAAGCTGTCTTAAATAAATGCATACAAAACTAATTCACTTCTCTAAAAGCAGTGAAGAGCCACCAGAAATACATGAGATGTGAAACAGTTTCCAATTTAAGATGAATCTCTTCTTTTTGAACATTTTAAATCAGTGTAGTCTGCAACAATTACTTTAAAAAAGTGTCTGTTCTGTGATTAGTTATTGTCTGCTCTCAAAAGATGAAAAGTTAAGCTGATGTTTTCTTGATCAAACCCAAGATTACCATACTGATTTTAAAAACTTAATTCTCTTTTTTTTAATATACATTTTTCTTCTCTTGTTTTCTTCGATTTTGAGCCTTCCACGTGAAACACAGACTGTTCTGTATGTGTCCTCTTTAAAATTTCATGTGCTACAGATGAATCAGTTAGTGAAGAATTCATGACTCATTCCTACAACAAAATGTCATGAACTTCCCCACCTATGTGGCCTGATCATCACACCCCTACTGATTTATCTCCTTGCAAACTTTCTGATTCCTTCTGTACAAAGTTCTTATTTTTCTTTCTGGTGTTGCATCCATGAGGACCTTATTATTGACTTTTTGCTGAAATGAAAGTCATGATAAAACTCAAGATTTCCAGGATTACAGTATCTAACTACAAGGATGGCTGGTATGTATCATGGGTCATCATGTGTTCTGTTGTACAAGGTATTACAGGCAGTGTTAATCTGAGAAATAGTGTGTATCTCTGTAACTCTATTAAGAGCAGATGGTTGGGTATCTGATTTCAAGTTTAAGCTTTGCTTTTTTCTTATTTCATGCTTGTACTCACTAAAAATGTGATGGAGAAGGCTATAAATTAAACAAAGCTCAGTGATTTTCCACTGAGTTCTGAATGAAATGGCTTATATCTACCAGGATAGTCTGGGGTGGAAGGGAAAAAGAGTGAAGTTAGGTAAGCAGTCAATCTTCTTGATGTGCAAAGTAGCTGAAATCATTCCTTCTTGCAGTAATATGGGTTGAAAGAGCAAAGGCTTAAAGAAAGAAGTCAGGAAAGAAAAGTTTAGTCCCCAGCCTTGAGATTCTGCATCCCTGAAATTCCTACTAATGTTGGTTTCCAGGCCACAGATCAGACAGCAAAAGGACAAGCACCGTGTACAAATAAATACAGTGGAAAACAGTGTAAATTTGTTTATATTGGAGTGTGATTACTTCGTGATCCTCAAGTGACTTGTAATGATCAAAAGACAGGACGTACAATGTTTCCTCTCTCATGGTTGATAGTTGCATGAGATACACACTATCCAATGGAGGATGCTTTACTTACCTTTAACTTATCCAAACCCCAGTTTTATTCAGAGTAGTGTTCAAAGTCTAATTAGTAATATATACATCTGTATTTCCTTAATAGAACATCTCCTTTGCCCCCTTCCCTATTTGAGATCAGAAAGCTGGCCCAAAAAGTAGTTGAGCCCTATGCAGGTGTTGTGCTTACTTCTACCTTTCTAGTAGAGATTTCTAAAATTAGCTTTCTGACAATCCCATGCTCTCAGCAGTCTGGGACATTTGCAGACATTTCCTTTTCATGTGACGAGGGTGGTTCAATACAGTCAGAAACACGTTCTCCCTTCTGTTTACCCATCCACAGCACTACTGAATGTCCCACAGTTTTTAAACATAATGAATTAAAGAAAACTCCAGAGTAATTTGATGACTTAATCTTTACATTGATAAAAAGTAGAATTTAGTGCCTTGACACAACGTGAATCTTTACAGTAGTCAAGACAGCAGAATTTAACATTTTCTCTTTCCACATAAGGAAGTTTTTTGTTTTTTTTTCTATACTTCTTTTTTTCCTCTGTTGTCACTGGTGTTCTTTTAAATTTCAAACAGCCAATACGCCAGGCCAACCTTGTGAGCCCTGTGTTCTGACTTCAATGGCTTTTGTATTTAGAATTCATAAGAATTTTCTTGTTAGCAAATGCACCATCCATGATAATGCCATCATCCACTATCCAGGGAGGAGGGAGAAAATGAAAACCAGAAGAAAACCAAATCCCAAACTCCCTTACTTGGTGTAGGCTCCTTCCAGCAGTCCACAAATCTTACCTGGGCATCTGGCAGGGACTTGGCAGCTTTGCAGTTGTGGGAAGTGAAAAATGATCACAGTTAAAGTTATGCCTAGCATTCTCTTCTTTTTACAAAGACAGTAAAATAGTAATGTGGTACCCATTTGCAGGCATGCGTCTATGTATAGCATTAGATGGCCTCTCCACAGCACTTACAAACTGCTCAGAACACCGTGCATGGGCGAACTGTAGTGCTGGGGAATTTAGGTTTGATCTCAACTCCCACTCTCTCAGCTGTTTCTGAAGACTTGGTGCACTGTGTTCTTTTTCCTTCTCTGAATGGCACTGTGCATTGCTAGTAGTAGCACCATGAGCTACTACTACCTCATACTATATTGAATATCCACTTACTTTTTTCTTACAGTGAAATAAGTAAGAGGAATTTTGTTACCTGGTCAGATGAGCTTCTTCAGTACCTCTAAATGGTCTTGTATTGCAGTTGTGCAAAACTGACTCAAGAGACTCTCAAACACAGACCAGGAGAGTGCTCTTTTCCCCTCCCTCTTTCCCAACTCAAGAGTTTGCTTGTTACCCTTATCCCATCCTCTGAGTAATCTAGGAGGAGCTCTGCCATACAAGCTAATTACTCCCTCATTGCGTGAGCCTTCTCTTTCCATGTACTCTTTAAAAACTTCTTTCCCTGTTCCAAGTATGAGGCAAGCTGGAGCTCTTCAAGTGCTAAGCAAAACTGTCTACCTACAGCACAATTTTTTTTCAGACTGATTGGATGGTATGGCTATGAAACAACCCTACCCAACTGCAGACAGTGGTTTCATACCTGGTGGAAAAGGCAGACACTGGAGAGAATACCGTGTTCTAGACGTAACTGCTACAGAGATATAAACACTGAACTTCATTCTTTATTTTTTATCAAAAATCTGTGTGATGTCAAGACATTTAACAGCTAGCACACCATGCACTCCAGTACTTTGTTGTTCATTTGCCATTCCTTGCTGGCCTTGTTTGCACTGTGATAGTTAAGGTATTGGTATAAATCTGGAAGCCACCTGTGTGAAGGCATGAAAACATGCAGCTTCTTTATCTCCTTATTTCAGAGGTAACATTCCTCATCTAATCCATTTTATTCCTTATCTAAAAGCTAATTCCATTGCATCCTAAATAGATAAATAAAAAGGGCCAAGTTCTTTTGCTTCTCACACACTCCTTAAAACTTCTTTCATCTCAAATTTGAAAAGTTGTTGGCAGTTTTGTATCCAATGTATTTCCTTCTGCCTCCACCTCCTCACCATCTATTCCTAAACCATATTTTCTCTTTTACACGGCACAGCATGAAAACTAATACAGACTGCTGGATTGAGGGTCCATACAGGATGAAACCCCTGTAATCTCACTTTCCTTCTTTTGCCATTCAGTCCAGCCCTCCCTTCTCCCTTCCTCACAGCCATTTTTCTTAGATGACAACATAGATGTCTGAAGATGTTGGTCATTTGTAGGTGTATTACTTACAGCAATGCCAACACAATGCAGAGCAAAACAAACTCATGTGAACTCACTATAAAGAATTTCACCGTAACTCTTCAAATTACACAAAACTCTTGCTAAAACAGTTAAAATTCAGCATTTTTATTTTGTCTTGGTTCTGTATTTTCTCCTATTCACTAGCTTAAGGCTTTTGATTTTGGTATATTTGCTGTTTTGCATTCTTTTTGAAGTATCTACTGCTGCTGCCCAGGCAGTAGCACGTACTTGTTTAACCCAGGCCCTGCTAGCAGCTTACTTACTGAGTTATAGTGCTAACATGCACATGACTTTGTGACTGAATGGATGAAAGGGTCACTTTTGATGGGGCCACTTGTCCTGAGTGCCATTCAGTAGATGTTTCCTGGAGATCTTCCATCTCTTTGTCATTCTGCATTAAAGTTACAGATGACTGCATCAGATACAATTTGTTTCATGAAAAAACATAGGTGGGTTGAGTGTAAATGTACCTTTCTCTGGTAGCAAGAATCCTTTTAGCCTCTGTTTTAGACAGACATGTTTCCTCCTGCACAACCAAGGACCCACAACCTAAATCCATTTTGCAGGCCTATTCCAATGCTTGCTGATGTAAATCATGGCTTTTCAAATTCCTCTAGAGATGGGTAGCTTCCAGAGACTGTGTCTGCATTGTTGTTACTACAATATATATTGCATCAAATTAACCACAACTAGCCCCACATTCTAGAATGCGGCCCTTTTCTTGCTGAGAAGGAAGTGGAACTGCTCAAGATAATACATTTTCATTTTCCTGCTATTTTGTGCTCCTGCTAGCTTTTACCTACTCAGCATGTCCACTGAATTCTTATTAAAGAAGCAAAATCACTTTATCATTGGTCTCACTTTTGGATTTATCCACTGACTCAACAGTGAAATGACAAGAGGTTCCCCTTGTCTCATGAAGCACTTTTATAATCATCATCAGATGGAACAAAACTCTTCAGAGCAGGAAAGGAGCTATACTTCACATTAATGTACTGGAACACATCTGCTACAAGCAAGGTGTTGCCCCTTCCATCCGATAGGGAGAGCCAAAGAGCTGCTCTCCACTTGCTATCAGGCATGTAATGCTGTGTTCTTTCTTTCTTCTGCCCTGCTGGTGGCTTGGTGATTTTGCTTGTGCAAAGCTGGCTACCTCGTATTTTTGTCTTGGGCAATGGCCTGGGTTCCTTGACAGCCTTGTCATTTTGGATTAGTGCAAATGTTTGTTCTGTTTAATACAAATATTGAAATCATCCTATTCCTCTATGAAAGGATGTACTGATTAATGTAAGTGTTCTTACCTTTTATTAAAGATGTCATTGTAAAATTGTAGGCTTTGATTTGTTAATTTTTATGTTTTGTGTTTCAACATGATGGCAGTGTTGTCATTTTTCCTTTACTGGTGTGATGAACTGGTCACCCTTTTTGACTTCTTTTTCTCTCTTTACACAAGTGCTTTAGTGGTAGCCCAGAGCCAGTCTTTGCAGACAACTCTAACTGCTAACTTTTATTTCTTTCCAATTTCTTTACAGTGATTGCAGCACAGTGGTACTGTTTCTATGCTTTGGAGAAGAGCACAAAAATAATTGAATATTTTTAAGCTGGCTTACCTTTGTACAGCCATTGAGAACATGGTAATTAATACTGAATGCTCTTATGCAGTAAATTAAACTGATTACCAAGCGTAGCTTTGAGATTTTACTGAGGTTATATTAGCAAGACCTGTAAGGTAGGAAGAAATGTAATCCAAGTATGTGTCAGGTAGCTGAGGTATGGGAAATATATAATTTGTTGTACATTCTAGAAGTGACAGATCACTGTTTTCAGCTAAGCAGCTGTTTTTCTCATCTATATTTAATAACTAACGTTTTGCAGGAAAAATGAGAAATAAATTCCATTAGTGCAACCATGACAAGTCCAGGCCAATGTTACTATGACGGCTTGAGACAGGCTATTACAATGTAAGCCCACATACAGGCACGTTCATCAGTTTCAGGGTGGAGCAACCCAAACAAATATTTTTCCAGCTTGCCAATGGATTGCATACTGTGAGGCAGTACTTTTGGGCTGTATTTTGTGAACTCCAGCTTGTGTTTCTCCTTCCGAGAAGTCATGTGCTGCTATTTCCAGGATGGCAGAAGGCTCCAAAGTATCGCTAAATTTGAATGGTCAGTCAGATGGAAAAAGTCAAAGCCCAGATTGCTGTCTTTTCTTCATCATGGCACAAAACATTGTCTGATTAGGCATGGTAATGATTACTGAACTCAGTAATCGGATTTGCTTGTGAGTTATTTAGCTTCAAGTACACTTGTAAGCTCTGAGCATCAGGTACACTTCCCCCTGTTCTCCCAATTTTCCTGTAGCTCACTGAGTGCTCTTTCTTTGCGAATAATAGGGGATATTTACTGTACAAGAAATACTTTGAGATAATGCCTTTTTTCTTTCTTTTTTTTTTTTTTTTTCCAGACTGACAAACCCCATTATTCCAGATTCTGACTGCCAAGAAAAACAATTCTTTTCATCAGGAAAAGGATTTTATTTTAATAAGGAAGTATTTCCATTAAGAAATAATAATGTAATTATTATAAGGCTCCCCACGGTCTGTAATTTGGGGAGGGGCTTTTTATTAGGGCATATTAGAAACAGGATGAGGGGAAATGGTTTTAAACTGGAAGAGGATAGCCTTAGACTAGGTATTAGGAAAACGTTCTTTACTGTGAGGATGGTGAGACACTGGAACAGGTTGCCCAGTGAGGCTATGGATGCCCCCTCCCTGGGCATTCAAGGCCAGACTGCATGGGGCTGTGAGCAACTTGGTCTGCAGGGAGGTGTCCCTGCCTATAGGGCTGGAAGTAGGTGACCATTCTATGATTCTGTGATTCTATGATTCCATGACTTCTGTTTCAGATTAATCAATTGTGACATATATGAAAAGTGTAACTACCTTTCTTAGAATCACAGAATTGCAAAATGATTTGGGTTGGAAGGAATCTTAAAGATCACCAAGTTCCTTGTCATGGACAAAGACACTTCCCACTAGATCAGGTTGCCCAAAACCCCCATGCAACCTGGCCCTGAACAGTTTTACAACATAAAAAGGAATGTGTCAGATGCAATCTTTGCTTTCCTGGCTTGGAACACTTCAAGCAAACAGTAACTTTTCCAGCTTCAGATTTTTCTTGCCGGTGTTGCTACGGAGAAAGAGAGATCTCTCTACCATTAATCTGATGCTACATATCATGTATATATGATACTTGTCTGATGCATCGAAGTATGTGACAGATACCATTCACCATATCAAAATAAGTATTTTACTCATTTTTTTTTTCGTTTGTTTTTTGCAATGTTTCCTAATATTCCTCCACCTGAAGAGTCTAACATGAGTTATGAGTTTTGCCATGGTCTGACTCTTAGTAAACTCCTAGTAGACCAAACATTTAGTCGTTTCCTTTCCTGTGAGATCATGTATTTTCTGCAACTAGCTGGCATCATTCTAGCCAGGCTGGTAACTAATAGTTGTCTGTGTTGTGCTAAAAATTCAGAGCTCAATTTTGAGGGCTTGTGTTAGGAGACTGCACAAAACACAGCTCTTTTGACCACTCTGAAGATTTCTAGCTTTTAGAGTTGACAAAATGACTATTTCAACTGTTGTATGCAGAATGTTGTTCATATCCTTCCCTTTCAAAAATTCTACCTTGTTTCCTACCCATAACTGCATTTCATAAATGATTTCAAAGTAGAATGTTGAAGAGTGGATGTGATAGTCTCCTCACTGCAACTGGAAAAAGGTTAATCTGAGTTTAGGCCCTCGCAGTGCTGATATTTGCCTTTCTGATAAGCTCCTAGAACAGGCAGTTTCGTTATCAATACCAGAGGTTTTCTTCAGCTCCTTCAGGATAAAGTTCTTTATTTTGACACTTCCAAACAGTTTGACATATTCTGTGTTAAAACAGCACAAGCTTCTTCAGTTGTCAAATTAGCAATATTAACAAACTTCCATTTTTAACTATAAATGGTTTCCTATAGAAGAAGTTACACTTTATGCAATCACTCCTTGCATATGTTTGAAACTGAAGATTATCAATTCCTTATTACTGTTACCATTAGTCTGGTGCTACTCTGGTACAGATGAGCTTTCTTTATCACCCAAAACATACATGTATTTTGTTTAAACAAGATTTTTTCCATGAAACAAGATTATGTAGTAAGAATTCATGGCTGAGCACTATAAAATAGATCTCAATTCTATTTATGCTGTGATACATAAGGGAGTAAATCTGCCCCTGCAGTGATGTGGTGGGATGGCATGTAGGAGCTTTTTCTGTTAGACATCAGAATAGGTAAATAGCTTCCATTTGTTTGTTGTAATGCAGATATTATCTTTCAGGACTTTAAAGACATTGACAGGAGGCAGATGATGGCATGACTGTCTTCTTTTGCCTGAGCCCTGTGGAAAAACTTACATTGTTGCTCTACTGCATGAATAAATTGCTGTCTTGGAACCTGAGTGGCTTAGAAACACCAAAGTGGCTCAAAACAACCCATCAGAGACATCTCAACCGTCATGTTTGTATGTAAATACAGCACACACCCAGAATGATCCAAAAATCAATTATTTTCAGTGTTAGAGGACTGCACAAAAATGGCTTGAACAGCTACTGAATACAATTTAAAGTGGTGCTGTCGGGTCAAACAACTGGGCTTTCTTTTCTTGCCATGTGTGCGAATTCAGATCATTTGAATTGAGTTGTTACTCTAGAGCAAGTTAACATGACAGCCATACTCAGCTGTATGCTAATACTGAACTGGGAAGCAGAGTAATTCTCTAACTTCATTGAAGTTACCCTGGATTTATACTAACATAAAATGAGGACCTTGGTCTCTAATCTTCCCTGAAGTATGCTGTATGCATTTTAGTGTTCCTTAGGAATTAACAGAAATGTCAGTCATGCTTTAGCAGGGCCTAAAAATGCCTCCTAGTTAAATGGATTGTCACAGAAATGCTCAAAATGTGAAAGGACATGTAACTCCAATATTTATACTTAGGTGAATGGCCATGCTCGTACGTGAAGTCTCTCTTGAAAAGTGATGCCCTAATCAAAAGAAAACACAGTTTATCACCCTTGAGACTACAGCAGTGTTCTTTAACATAGACACTATGTAAATAAGGAAGATACTGAAAAACATTTTGTAAGCCATTTCTAAATTTGAATATCTTTGATGTCAGTGGCCAAAATCAGATCCCCTAAATAAGGTCCAAACTGTCTCTGACTGAGCGAGCAATACTGCCAGTAGTTTCTGCAAACCTTGGCCGCTGTGCTATTGATGAAATGTAGAATTACTTAAGTAATTTTGCATTAGATTCTATGTCTGCTTGAACTGCTCTGCTGTATACACACAACATATATAAGATGAACAGAAATGTAATATATAATCTTTCTTATTGTGGAAAGCTTCAGATCTAGTGTGTTTCTTCTATCAGCATCAGCAAGTCCTCTTGTTTCCCTTTTTTCTATTGCAGTGTAATGCAAAGAGAGTCTGTATTATTCTGACATGGATCTCGATATGGATACAGATCTTTCATTGAGTACATTGCTTAAAATCTTTGTTAGGGGTGGAGAAGTGCCCATTTTGTTTGCAAAATTTCTATTAGAAAAAATGATTTGAATAGTATTTATGGATCTGGATATGTAGATATGGTAGTGGGTAACTTTAAATAATTAGGTGCTAATTAGTCTCTCTCTTTTAAATAGCTTCAATTGTTCCATCATTTATTTAGAGTTTGCACTTGTCCCTTGTTTTGCTTATGAATGTGAATTATCAGACTCCGTTCCAGAGATGCATCTAGCTCTTCAACTACTCTGCATGTAGCATACAAAGGAAAAGAAAATGATTGAATTGCTGCTCTATGACCCTATTCTTCTCCAAGGAGACTTGAAGTTCTCTCCAAGGGCCTGATGTTCTGTATTCAGAAGCCAAGCAGTTCTCTTTGTGTTCTTACAGTCCTATTGCTACAAAACCACACTAATAGGAGGCTCCTGCCTCAGATCAGCCGTGCTGCGGGTGGTTAGGATTTCATAGGGACTGTCTTTGTGCCTGTAGGACTGTGGAACTTACTGTGCAATGTGACGCACTGAGACAGGCTTCTAGTTTATGGCCTTCCACACATGTACTTATTGAAAGGCTCTTACTGACACTCTGTTTTAAGAGACCTGATGCTTTCCTGCCACGATTAATGTAATTGGGTAGTTAAAATTTATTGAGGTTTCTTGAGCTGCATATCCTTGGTGCAAATGAGGTTGCCCAGATCCATACCAGTGAACGCTTAGAACTGTGTATAACACCCATGTTTTGATCTCATTAATGCTATAAATCAAGTTTGTAAAGTTCTGTATCTAATGTGTTTATTTTCTGTCACCTACACCTTGATTTTCTATGCTTGATAATTATTTTTCAAGTTTTGCAATGCACATCTCCAGGCTGTTTTCTGGATATTTTTGCAATTAGTTTAATGAACTTTGCTTAGGAGTTGCTATGTGATTAACAGCCATTACCTTCTTGGATTGCCAATTTTGCAAATCACCTAGAGATTTCATGTCCTGCAATTAAGATTTTTTATTCACAGCATAAAGCCAAAACACTGTTTGTGGCAAATTCACGCAGCTAATGAACAATATGAGGGAGCTGGTTGTGGTTATATGATGAAGAGAGATCCTGGCAAATCAGAGGGCCATTACCTACCACATGAAGTTCAACAAGAGCAGTACAGGATTCTGGGATGGGGCAACCCTGGATAAGTGCACAGACTGGGGGACAAGGGGCAGGAAAGGAGCCCTGCAGATGTGTAAATTCTGGCTGACAGCAAGTTAAACATGAGCCAGCAGCGTGCCCCTCATCCCAAAGGGACAACCAGACCCTGGGAGGGATCAGGCCCAGTATTGCCACCAGGTGAGGGGAAGGGTTGTCCTCCTCTACTCTCTGCTGGGTGGCCTCTCCTCCAGCACTGGGTGCAGTTTGGGTGCCACAGTATAGAAAGAACATAAAACTATTAGAGAAGATCCAAAGGAGGGCTATGATGACAATGAAGGGACAGGAAGATAAACATATGGGGAACAGCTGAGGTCCTGTGGTTTGCTGAGCCCTGAGCAGAGGAGCTGAGGGGAGCCCTCATGGCGGCTGCAGCTCCTCGCAGGGAGCGGAGGGGCAGCGCTGAGCTCTGCTTTGTGTGACAGCGACAGGCAACGGCACGGAGCTGCATCAGGGGAGAGCAGCTGGGGTCAGGGAAAGGGTCTGCACCTGAGGGCGGTGGGCATGGAACGGGCTGCACAGGGTCACAACTCCAAGCTGTCAGAGTTCAACGAGGGTTTGGACAGCGCTCTCAGCCATAGGGTTTCATTCTGAGTGGTGCTGTGTGGAGCCAGGAGTTGGACTTAAGTGATCTTTGTGGGTCCCTTCCAACTCGGGATGCTTTGTTATCCTGTGACACTGTCATGCTCCGTCCCTCTCAGCAGCTTCCAGAGCCAGAGATGTTACGGAGTTCCGTGGTTTGCCTGGATTTGTTGCCAGCGCATTACCCCTTCGTGTCGGCAGGGTTCAACGGCTCATTCTTAATACTGGAGAAGGAACGTGCCGCCACTCGACCCGCAGCGAATCTTCGCTGCCGCTCCCGCCAGCGGTTCCCACAGCGGCTGGAGGCGGCGGTTGCCGCCGCGCGCTGCCGGCACTGCGCCCTCCCGGCGGAGCCGGGCACACCGCTCGCCGGCCCGGCGCCCCGCTCCCCGGGCCGCAGGCTGAAACCGGCGCCCCGGGGGGCGGCGGGGCTCGGCGCTCCCGGTGGGGCCGCGGCGTGGCGGTGGCGTGCCGGCAACCTGCTGGCGGCCGAGCCCGGCCCCGCC